>NC_056746.1:1279505369-1279645369 GCF_019279795.1 Protopterus annectens | reverse complement strand
GATAAGAAATGATAGAAAAATTAAAAGCTAAAGACAGAATTCTGGAATTATGGCACTTTTTCAGGACAGTTTTAATATCTGTGAAGGTTTTATTGCATGGAAAATAGCATGTAGTTTCACAGAACTTTTAAGGAAAATTGAGAAAGTAGAAAAGCAAGGAGGGGTATTCTGAAAGAAGAAGACAGAGAAACCCTGGTGAAGGAATAGCTTAGAGATTACATCAGAAACCATTTTTTTGCAGATGTAACTGATTTAGTGGAAGAGCTTTTGTGAAGATTCTGTGGATTCATGAACTGTGGAGGACTTCAAGAATGAAAGATGTAGGACATTTGCAGATGACGTTAGAAATAGACTGATTAACCAGAGTCTTCAGTTTATTCACAGAATGGGGAAATGAGTCGGCTGGATTGGCCAAGCAGTCCTTATCTCCTATTTAATTTTGTGTTTCAGTGCTTAATTGTACAAGTTCTCCATTATCAGGAAGAATGAGTTATAACCTGGCCAGAGGAACCAGCCATTAGACTGCCTTAAATTGTCAGCTTGCTAACACCTGGATAAAAAAGAGGTTTTGCAACATTACTTAGGAGAGACAGAGCACAGATAGTAAACTCTGTTTTCAGTCTCAGCAATTAATGTGTTACTGTATAAGTAATAAAGGAGGAACTTCACGAACATCTTATATTTGGTAAATATTTCTACCCCTTGCTTGCATAAAGCATAGAGGTTTCATGGAGAAACATTTTCCACAAAGACACCGTCCTCAATCTGTGGCCAGCCTCCACATGTCTGCAGTGTTACTAAAGTGCAAATTGTTGTAGATGTGTGATTTTTTAGAATGAAATGTTTGATTGTGAGGCTGAGTTCACATGAAAAGCAGGCACACAGTTCTTCCACCACAAATAGGGTGACTCAAGCTGAAAACAGCTCAGAGCACCATCGACTTTGACACTCACACTAGTAAAAAGTAATGTCCATGCCAGTCCCGTAAGTAATGTCTGGGCCAGTTGCATAAGTAGTGTCCATGCCAGTCCTGTTCCTTTGTCTGGCAACAACTGGTGTCCTTGCTCTCCCGATTCCCTAAGAGATATTAGTGCCTTTGGAATCCCTCATCTAATCCAGAGGGCATTGATCCAGCCTGAAAGCAACCAGTGCAGCACCCCCCTACAAGTCCTCACGTGACTGCAACCAGTGCAGCACCCCCACAAATCCTCTCATGACAGCAACCAGTGCAGCACCCCCCACAAGTCCTCACATGACAGCAACCAGTGCAGCACCCCCCCCCCCCACACACACACACACATGTCCTCTGAATCCTAAAAATCTTTAAAGACCATTAAGGTTCCCCATGTTTCTGTAGTAAATGGAGTCAACTGCATAAGACTTTTCTCACCCCAGTGCTGTTCAGAATCACCTATCTACGCCATACCACATCTTAGTCATGACTCACATTCCCTCTTTACCCCTTCATCAAGTCCAGATGCAATTATTTTTTCCCTCCCATTCAACCCACCCTTTTAACTATCAGCTTTTAACATCAATGGGATTTCAGGAGTTAAACATATAACCTAGAGGTTATCCAACAGAGAGACAGCAATCATTTCTAACCTACACATAATGGAAGGTTACCGACTGCTGTTACAATGAAGACAGCAGCTTATTTTCATTGCCATTCATGTTTTAGGTTCCTCCTCCCCTTAAAAATAAACTTTCAGGTTTTCCAAGCTGAGGCACACCTTGGCAGTTATAATCCCCTCTCACTATGGTAACAAAGTTCAAAATCCTTATATTTAAGAACTGGGTCTAGTTGTCACTATGGTAGGCTTCTGGACTGGTAGACCATGTGGAAGAACTAATAAACTGCCATCCCTGCTGCACCCACTTCTGTTCCACTTACTCTCCTCTAAGACATCTGCTAAAGTGGTAGAATTGCAGAAGAAAGTCTACATTGCCACTCTAGACCTCTTTGTGAATCCCACCTAGAGCCAGTAGGTACAT
This sequence comes from Protopterus annectens, assembly GCF_019279795.1. Lineage (NCBI taxonomy): Eukaryota > Metazoa > Chordata > Ceratodontiformes > Protopteridae > Protopterus > Protopterus annectens. The sequence goes on along the minus strand of NC_056746.1, from coordinate 1,279,643,374 downwards.
AAGTAATTAACAATTGCAAGTTGATCTTTACAATTGTGTTATGTATTGTGCACTTCAAGGATGTTTTGAGGAATGAAACCAACTACCATGTGACCTTATCCCATTAAGAAGTACACTACAATCCTCTAACCTTAACCTTTGCTGTTTCAGTCTTCCATGGCCTCTCTCATAATGAACAGATCCAACACCTTCAAAAGGGAGCTTGACACACCACTTATAATTGATGTTATTTATTTATTTACTTGAGTTTGTTGACCAGTGCACTTACTGACCATTAGCTCTTCTGCTGTGGAGATTTAAGTGTGCATTCAACAAAACACGGTAATTCAACATATGTTATGCAAGTATTCCTAATGGAATAGACAGGGTTATACACTGCCATTGTTTTGAAAAAGAGATTTGGCCTATAAGAGTATGGCTACTGCACAATGCGTCTGTAGCAGTCAAAGTTGCTTCTTTGATTCGGGACATGATTACACATTCTCTGCATGGCATAAATGTATACTACAACGTGTTGTATATTAATTTTACATCGCGTACTGGAGGGGGTGACTTTTTATTCAATCTTCCCTGAGCAGATAGGCTATATTCACAGCAGTAACAAAGATAATGTAGTACATTACATATTGAAAATTAATATTTTCACAGAAAGCATTCTAGTCTTGAATGCTACTATTATACCACACCTGTCCATACATTGTCATTTGTACAAAACTGAATTGAGACAGTTGTCATTTACATGATATCAACTGACCCACTGAATTTTGTAATCTGTACTTGGAAGCTTGCTAAGCATCTATTCGCAAATATTATAGCCCTTGAGTCAGTAACTAATGACCAGAAAATGTAAGCTGATATTTCCAAAAAGACCTGTGAAGATGAAAATAGAGGATAGTTTCTGTCATGCAGGCAACCAGATTATTTATAAGCACTAAGCACTAAGAAAGAAACAAAGTAATGAGTATGAAGGTGGTTGGTGGAAGAAAGAAAAAAGAATATAACCCAAAAATATGGTCAATTAATTTTATTTAAAAGGTGGGTTCTGAGACAGGATTTGCAACTCGCCAGACTGTAGACTCTAAACTCACATAGCTCTCAGATGAGCATACAATAGCATTTTTACAAATAATATGTAAATAATTTTGTTTACTTTTGTCACTGCAAATCATTGCATTGCATATCTTGACAAAATGACTCAGAACTCCACATTTTTGGCAAACACTATTAGTCACAGGGTAAGCTCTGCCTTCAAGGGTTGTAACCACATCACTTGCAAAGTTTTCTTTCATTCTTTGTGTATGATAATTTCCTCTTTTTTGTTGTTCTGTTGGCTCTATACAACCTTTTAGCATTCACAGTCTTATAGGCTAGCTGGCCCTGTTGTACTTCACTAGTGTTCTCTTTACATTTCAGTTTTGTCTTTGAATTATTCTGCAACTTTGTCTTGCTAACATCTAGCTTCTGTGTTATTTTTTCATTTGCAAGCTTTTAATGTAATTGGCTTTACAGATGTCAACAGCTTTTTCAGTGTTAAAGTCACCATCACATTAAAGCTTATTCTCACAGGTAATGCCATAAACAAGTCTCTCTTATAAGTGACTCTCATCATTTAAAAAACTTTTTTGCTTGTTTGTTTGCTTTCATTTTGTCATGTACAGCTGTACATAAGCTTCTTTCTAGACTTACCAGTGCTGCTTAAACCTTTCCTTAACTACTGTTAGATTTTTTTTCGCTCTCAGACAACTGAATAGTATTATAATTTTAAATGGCTAAATGTCCTGTTATATGCTAAAAAGTCACATCTTGTCCCTCAATTGCCATGATTTAGTCCAGATGCGGTAGTGAATAATTAAAACCACTGTACCCAAATCTGCTAACTCTCTGCAAAATTGCTTTTTATATTTATTTGAGTTGGCAAGCTTATGCCTGTGGATACATCCCTTATTAATTTGGTTCAAATATTTTGCACTTTGAATTTTTTCAGTCTGGCAATACTTGATGTTTTATTCTTATCTGGATAGACATATGAAGTATTTTTAGTGGGACCTAAAGAACTACACATTACAGGAATGTTTCTTCTCTCTGTTTTCTGTGATTTGCATGCTTTAGTTTTATATTTCTAGTTTAATGTGTGTATTTCATCTGCTTTAGAATAAAAAAAATCAGTGGTTACTGATACTATGCATAGGCAGAAACACATAAATAGTGACAACGTTGAATGTGCCCCTTTTAACATAATAGATTACAGCTGACTGTGAAGAAATCTTATAAATATGATGGCATTGTTGCTTTGTGACAGATACTGTGTGCCCAAAAAAACAATAATCATTCAGAAGTGATCCTATAATTGTCGTTTGCTTTCAGACATTACTTACTGCTAAAAAGAATGCCCACATTCTCTTTATTTCTTTTATGTCATTGATAAGACAATGAAAAACAATGCCTCACCCTTATGTCAGTTGCCATAAAAATTGAGTTAAAAAATAAATAAAAAGTGCATATGTGTTGTCGGCAGTGAATATTGTTACCACTGCCCACAGTTCTATCTGGTTTTCTGTTGGAAAAAGTGGAAGAACAACCAATCACAGCAACGCATTTTAGCTTTCAGACACTAAGCTCAGTCCATACCTCCCACCAAGTCATAGCAGTGGTCACTTTGATGTCATCAGCCTCAGCTTGCTTTTTGCATTCTTCCACTGACTGCCTCTTATAGTTCTTGCCATCTATCTCCAAAGTATGGAACACAACATTACCTCTAACAATATAGAAAAAAGAGAAAATATGAAATATTTAATAGCTACAATATCTGGGAAACTCACAGCATTGCAAATAAAATAACTGTTTCTGCATACTTACAAATAATTCTTATAATTACTTATTGTATCATTTTACATTTGTTTACCAGGGAGGTCCAACTGGGAACCGAGCCCATTTCATTGGAGGCAAGGGGAGAAAAGCTCTGTAACACTTTACAACACACAATGTTTACAAAAAAGATACAGTATGTCAAACATTCATTTACAACAAGTAATAAATGCAATAATATTAAGCAGCAACAATACTGTATACAGATTAGACAAGGCATTTAAATGGATCTATATTATATATTCGAAGCTTCAAAATTTCGAACCTCATATGTTCGACAACATATGAGCGAAACTTGATTCTTCAAATATGTAATAAAAACGTAAAAGAAAAAACACTTACCTTAACGCTCTGAGCACCCACACCCCCTCCCCACTTAAATAGACCAACTCCGAGACTGCACTTCAGTGCAGAAAAGGGAAATTTTCCCATTCTGCGTGTATGGAGCCATTGCCTTTCACTTGTGAACTTTTCAAAGTTCAATCATATGGTGTCAACCATATGACATTTGAACTTTGAAACGTTCAATAATTTAATAGGGACCCATTTAAACAATAGTATAAAGTTAAGGTGAGTTACATTGATAATATGTATTTTCTAGTACAGCATAGTAGCTGTTGTAATATAGGTTATTTTGTCAAATTATCTAATTGTCTGTCAGTTTTAGAAGGTAGTAATAGTTGTTGTTGGCAGGTTATATTGTCTGATGTAGAGAATAAAGGTGAGGGAGAGAAGGGGAGGTGGAGAAGGGGGTGAAAGTTTGAGAACAATGAGCTTGTTTATGTAAGTTGGCTATGATCCTGCTAAAATATCTAATAGCAGGTAAAAAGGCAGGAAAGTAGGGAAGGTAGGAAGTTTAGGGTTTAGCCGGATGTGTGGCAAGAACATATCCAATTTTTGATCACGTGCTCTTTAAGTAATGACTTGAAGTGGAATAGGTTTTCTGTTAAGATTGATTGAGGGAGACTATTCCAGATTTTGGAAATATAATTCGAGTGAAGAGAGTCTTCAGCCTTGTTATTCAACTTGGAAATATATAGAAGTGATTTATTTAAGGAGCGGAGGAGATGATTATTAGTGTAGGGCTGGAACATTTGTTGGAGGTCTGGGAGTTTGTCTTGTTGGTGAATGAGTTTGTGGGTGGTGGTGAATTGGGGGTAGGTTAAATGGTGGGGTAGTTATAGCCAGTTTAGTTGCTGTAATGCCTGGCACTGATGGGGTCAATGAAGGGCACTGGTTGCAAACTTAGCAATTTTTTATAAAAGGCCTCAAGTTTTCTTACTTCTGTTTTGTTTAGATTGTTGAATATGGGGGAGGCATTCAAGGATATAAGAAAATTCACAAACTGTCAAAAATACACAAAAGAAGGCACCAGCAGAAGCAAATCACTCTCAAATGTATTCATTTAGTGCTTTCGTCCATAAAATAAGAACTTCATCAGAATAATAGCCCAGTAAAAACAGATGTCTTATATATACACAAATTATGGTCAGCTGACAAATAATTACCTCATTACAACCTTCCCTAGTTAAAGTTGTATTCTTCAGAATTTAAAATCTAAAACCCTTTATGTTCATAATGTACACTGGCAGACATCACATACCCAAATTGTGAAATATATATGTCTGAAAGCATATGATGAATACTAATTAGTAACCCAGTAGTGAGATATACATATCCTGATAGTCCTAACCTAAACACATATATTGTTCCCTCATATAAAACCTATATATAGTTGGGGTTATAAATACAAAGTGAACAATAATTTTAGGCAGCAAAATTGGCTTTTAATCTAAGTATAGGGCTGATAGAAACAATACCATTCAGTCCCGGATAGGTAGTTGCACATGTACGAAATTGCCATTTAAGTTACTTAGCTTTCAAATAATCGTCCATTGGGCCCCCTCTTTCCTCGAATTCTACATGATCTATTATAATGAACTTGAACTTCATGCTTGTTAATATGGTCAGCTAAGAATTTTTTTGCATCTCTCTTACAGATATCATAATGTTGATAAATTCTAGATTTAAGACTATTCTTAGTCCTACCTATATAAAACATGGGCATTTTTGACATATCGCTAAATATATCACCTTACTGCTGTTGCAATTGTATTTATTTTTCAGCCTAATTGTTCCAAAATGGGCTATCTCTATTTCTGCCTTTTCAAGAATAAATTTACACTGAGAACAATGCCCGCATTTTGTCATCTTACCTTTCAATGCTGGGTGTTTTACTCTTTCTAGCATTGTTTTTATGTTGGCATCCTTTTTATAGATAACTCATGGCATAGCACCCACTTTTTTACTATATTCAGGATCTATGTAAAAAACACACCAGTTCTTTACTATACTGTTCCTAATATCTACAAATTGCCTGTTATAGGTGAGAACTATTGCCTTCAAGTGTTCCACATGGTCATTATTTGGGTTATTATTAATGGAGGATTGTCTATTCAACCCTAAAAGTGGAATAAAATTACCATTAACTCTTTTTTGTATCATCTCATTACCTATACTTTCTACAAAACACTTTGGGTACCCCCTGTTAACTAACATATTCCTTAAAATATCACTCTGCACCATAAATTCATCATAGTTGGATACCATTCTGGCTAGATTAACATACTGGCCCTTAACAATGGACTTCTTTTGATTTATACAGTGCCAACTGTCGTAGTGTAGTAGAGTATTTGAATATGTTGGTTTTCTATAAATGATGGAATTAGAAATCTCCCTGTCAAGATTTTTTGAATTAGTAACATCTAAAAAGTTGACACAGTCAGTGCTTGTTTGTACAGTAAATTATAAGAAGTCAGTGCTATCACTTAGATAGGTAAAGAAATCATTCAATTGTTCAGTATTACCCTTCCAAAAATAATGATGTCATCCAAATATCTGCCATATAGGGCCCAGTGTTGAGAAAATTGGGAATTGATAACATATTTATTCTCCCAATAGGCCAAAACTGTATTTGCAAAAAGGGGGTACATGTTGCCCCCATAGCTACTCCTCTCTGCTGTCTAAATAGTTGCTGTTCAAAGGTGATAAAATTATTCTCCAACACTACTTCCATTAGTGCCCTAATGGTGATAATTGGGTTGTGCTGCATATTGTTGTATTGACACAAATAGCTGTAGAACCACTCAATACCAGTCTCGCATGGGATTACTGAGTAGAGATCTTTAATATCTATGGTGACAAACATTAAAGTGTCACTATATATCTCATTAGACACTTTACTGAAAAAATCCCATGAATCTCTAATACAATAGGTGTGATTTTTCAGAATGTTTTTTAGCTCATGATCTGTACATTTAGCTATAGTGAAGGTGTTTGATGTCTTTGCATCAACAATGGGTTTGAAAGGTGGCTCTACTAGGTCTTTGTGAATTTTTGGAACTCCGAAGATAGCAGGTATCTTCGGGTATTTAACTTGTAAAAAATTGAAGTCTTCTGTATTGATTTGATTATTAAACAAAAGTTCTTCAAGTAATAAATCAATTTTATGGTAAGCAATGTTCAAGTCATTAACACTTGTTTCACTGTATGTATCAGTATATAACATAGTAAACATTTTGTTCTTATAATCATTGCTATTCATAAAAACTAGCCTGCCACTGTTATCAGGCTTCATGAAACTTAATTCCTTGTTATTACTTACTTCTGTCAATTCTTTATATTCATTAAATATAAGATTATGAACATCATGTCTAATTTCCATATTTCAAACTCACACAACTTCTCAAATACAAGTACAATGGGATGTAACACAGGATTAAATGTACTGAGTTTCCTATAGTCGTTGTCACCAAACACTCTAGGGCAAACATCTTTAAAATAGAAAACAAAATTCAACTTCCTAGTGAAAAGTTTCAGGTTAATTAAAACTTCATCCACAAAAGCATTACAAGCTGTTACAAAGATAGCCCCTTTTCAAAAATGTCAGCCACATTGTTATCAAATACGTCACTGTAATTATAGATTCTAAAATCACCATTAATATTGCCCAGTACAGTGTAGGGTAAAGCAGTATCAATATTTAGCTCAACCAGTTGTTGTTGTTGCTGTAATAGGGACCAGTCACTCGAAGCAAAAATAATTAAATTTAGTCGGACATCCTGTAGTTAATTTATCTAATATATTACTTCAGACTGCTGAACTTAGAGTATTGGATAGAGGTCTAACATTCATCCCCTCTAAAGATGAATGTCTAAATGATTGTTTAACTGATCTCCTTTTATTTGTGAGAAATTTGGACTTGAAAGCTATATTTAAAAATGACAATTCTTGTTATAGTACATATTTAAAAGATCCAGTGCACTTATTCCTAATAGTTCTACTACAGTTAATGCTTTTTTTAGAATGTGTGAAAATGATATATATGATTTACTTTTTTAAGAATAAACATGCTAATCATTATAATTTAGACAAAGATGAAAGACAAGCATTATTTAATTTATCTGTTAGAGATGGTGTGGTTATAAAACAAGCAGATAAAGGGGGTAAACTGCTATAATGGATGCCGTAAAATATAATCAACTTATGTTTCAATGTTTAGCAGATAGTAAAAGCTTTAGAAGGATCAGTAAGAAGAATATAAATAATATGATATATGAGGGTAAAGTCTTTTCTGTACAGTTTTTTAATGGAAGGTGTAATCACACCAGATTTATATAACTATTTGTATACTGCTTATCTAGTCTGCCCCATAATATAGGGTCTTCCAAAAATCCATAAGAATTTATTATCTCCTCCTATAAAACTGATAGCCTCAGGAGGGAAGTGGACAACTACAGCTGTATTGAAATATCTTGAAGAACAGTTAAAACCATTATTAAAATATATCAACAGTTATATAAAGGATACCCGTGATTTTCTCAGTGCTATGAGGGATTATGTAAATGTTAATTGGAATAGTAAAGCACTCTTAGTGACAATGAATATTAGATCTCTTTTTACTGTCATCCCTTAATGATATAGGTGTTTAGTATATAAGGGAGTCATAGTGACTGTTCCTTAAATAAGATTTCATTTGTTCTATGTTGTAGATACACTAGTATTACAAAATAATGTATTCTCTTTTAAAGATGATTACTATCACCAGCTACTATGAGTAGTGATAGGAACCCCAGTGGAGAATAGCTATGCTAATCTGCTTTTAGTATGATAGGAAGAATTACACATATATGATTTAACTTCATAAAACACCAATTTTAAAAAAAGGCCAGTTAAAATGTTATAAACGTTTTGTTGATGACATCTTCCTTCTTTGGGAAGGTGACAATAAATCTTTAGAATCCTTTGTCCAAGAATTATACAACAGCACTGTTTTTCTTGAGTCTGACTTGAAATTTTTAAAAGAAAACAATAATTTTCTAGATATTACTTTGACAGTCACTAATGGTGAAATACATATGTCTATACATAGAAAAATGTTCAGACAACTAGATATGTGCATGCAGATAGCATGCAACCTCTTCATATATATATATATATATATATATATATATATATATATATATATATATAAAGGAGTTGTAAAAAGTCAATTCCTATGAACAGATAGGTTAAACATCAAAGAAGAGGGGTTCAAAGAAGAATAAGATAATATGGCAAAATGCTTTTATTCTAGGGGGTATAACTCTACCCTAATTAAAGATAATACTGAGTATGTAACATCTGAATGAGATGGGATAGCATGTCCCTGTTGTATAGTAACAAAGCTGCTAGTACTAACAAGGATACAACAGATAGTAGAAACTGGTCACTCCATATAAATAAATATAATAGGCATGCTTAACAGGTTAGGAAAATTATAGAAAAGAACTGGACTATATTATGATCAGATAATGATCTGTGTAGGATCAGTGGTGAAAAACCACAATTTGTCTATAAGAAAGAAAACAAATCACAAACAGTTACTATGTTACAAGGATTTTAAGTGTAATAAACATTAATTAATCTGTATTCTAGAGCTTTTCCCTTCAGGTCTCCACTGAAAACGGGCCACATGGCTCAGTTGCTCTAACCCGTTTAACAAATGTCAAATGAATAATAAATAAATAAATGTAGGATCATTGCTGAGAAACCACAATTTGTCTATAAGAAATAAAAAAGTCTCAAACGGTTACTATGTTACAATTTTAAGTGTAATAAACAGATGCATTATACCGTGAATAATCTAGGGCTTGGAGTAAGCACCTCATTGTTTCTTTGAGCTTTTTTTTTAAAGTTGTTTCAGGTTTCAACCTTATGTTACTGAAGAAGTTACTTTGTGAGTATTTCTGCCATTTCACACAGACCTAAATGGAGGAGGGGCACTGACCAAAACTCTGATCTGTGATATATAACAATAAGTATTCTGTTTTTTTTTTGCTTATTTTACTAGTTATTGCTTATTCTAGCTATTTATAGGACTTTTTATTGTCTACTGCATACTTTTTACTGTATTTTATAGCTATAAACTAATCTGCATGGTTGTACTAAAATTGTCTGCCTCACAGGGCCTGATAAATAAGGTTTATACTGTCACACTGTGAATCGTTTCTAGCTAGTTTCACTGTGTGTAAGGTATTAATTGGAAATTTTCTCCATTTGTTAAACATCTGTTTGTTCTGATTTGCTGCCAAGGAGTGTATCATATAACTGATTTGCTTGCAGTTAAAAGCATTCTCCAGAGTCTCCTTGCTCCTTTATCTGTTTAAAACTTTCATTTAGTGGCTCACCATTGTTTTTCTGCTGTGATAAACATTTCTGTAGTGTTTTCTGCCTAAAATAGTTTCACACCTTCCCTCCCTCTTGGTATCTTGGTCTTATACATGGTGGCTTTGCAGTTGCCCGCCCCTACTGTAAATTTGATCTGGGACACTCCTTCCAGTCTAGTGTAATTTCTACCTAATACAGAGAGAATATTTGAGAAGGCCAACCCACTTAGTTTCTTAACCTTGAATTATCTTCTGTTCTTCCTTTCTCCCTTTCCACTTTACTAAAAATTAGTGGGAGTGGTAAGCACTAGGTAGCCAATCTACCACAATAGGAGTGGTTTATGGCCAAGAAACTGTAGTTTATTGGCTGTTTGGGCAGTTTTTCCATCTCTTTTAACTTTCTGGTTTAAAAGCCTGTGTTTGTGCTTGTTTCCCGCATTTCCTGTAACTAGTCTAGTCCAGATACAGATTTGCTGCATCCAGGACTGTTTGTAAGCTTCTGAAAAGTGCCAAAAAGTCTGCTCTTCAATTTTTCCCTTAGATCTGCTAGTCCTCTCCTCTCCTGCACTTTTACTAGCTTATTAGTCTAGCACTTTACCAGACTTCTTGTAGCAATTATTGTAGCACACAAAAGTGCTACCAGCACTAAACATTCTACAAGGAAACAGCTCCAGTACTTATTATTAATGCTCACTCCCTCCAGGCATGCCTAAAAGTCTGTTCCCTGTGCTTTCTCCTATTAACCTGGTGAACTTGAGCATCCTGAGGCAATTCAGCAACTGTCTCATGTACACTGACAAGCCTCTCCTCTTACCTCCCAACACTCAGACTTGCGAGAGATGCACTTATATATCCAAATTGGAAGCCACGCACTCTCCAGCCAAGACCGAAATAGCTGGTCAAGAGGAGAAGGTCAACACTTGCACCACACCACATGGAACACATAGCCCTCCAGAACACATACCAGCACTGCCTTCACATAAAAACACAAACCACACGCCCACCTTCACAGAGGCTCTCAATAAAAATCTACCCAAACAGCAGAGGCCACCAAGGCAGAAACGCACTCGACCACCACAACACAACACTAATCATGAGACACATAACTCTCCTAAACAGTGTGCCACTTAACCAAAGCCCCTAAGGCAAAACAGCATGCCTAACACACTAGTCATAGGTGACTCGATAGTGAGACACTCTGATGTCCCACTCACTAGGTCGAATAAGGAGAAAGTAACAGTCAGCTGCCTGTTAGGTGCCAGGATCCACCACATAACACACACACTCAGGCCTCTCAACAACAGGTACAAATATGACTCTGTCATTGAACGTGTGGGTATGAATGATCTGAGATGTACATCCCTGGACTACATGAAGAGAGACATGGAGGAGCTCTCGGATTATGTAGCCAGGGCTTGGGTATGACCCTAGCCCTGAGCAGCATCCTACCATCACCCAGATTGATACCACAGTACAAGCAGAAAATTATTGATTTCAACAATTGGCTAAGTTTCTGGTGTCATTCCAAGGGGATTCAGTATCTGTCTGTCTGGGATGACATGATTGACAGACCTCAATGCTTTGCCAGAGATAGACTGCATCTGTCAACCCTGGGCTTCCGGATACTGGCCAAGGCTCTTGCCACCCCTAAAGTGCCTTTTTAGGCTATGTTCCAAAGACCAAATTACCACCATAACAGCTAAAAACAAATGCAATCTAAGGGTCATGCTGCTCAATATTAGAAGTCTAAATTTCAAAATGCACTTGCTCAAAGCACTCCTTAAAATGGAGAACATTGACATTTGTGCTGTAACAGAGACCTGGTTCAAAGCAGCAGAAAGCACCCCTGCACTGCCAGGCTATAACTCATTCTACACCTTTCGGCGAAAGAACTTGGACCGAAGATCCAAAGGCAGTGGTGTTTCCATATTCATAAAGGATGCGCACACCTCCAGACTGGTAGCCCAACATAACACATCAGAGATACTTCAGGTGCAGCTAACATTGGGTAAGACAGCGATTCAGGTCATGACCTGCTATAGGTCCCCAACTATGTCTCAGGACTCACACTCCACATTGCTAAGCATCCTGGAGAATATTAGGGTCCAACCTAACACTCTCATACTGGGCGACTTCAACTACTCCTCCATTAACTGGGAAAACTACTCATGTACCAGTACACTTGCCCAATGTTTCCTGAAATTCATTAATTCCAATGCGCTGGACCAGCTCGTTCTTATCCCCACTAGAGGTAGCAACATCCTTGACTTGGTCATTACTAACATGGTCAACCATTGCTCTACACCAATAGTCAACTCCTCCCTGGTTAGATCCGACCACAAACTAATCACCTTGGAAATCCACATCCCATACACCCACCTCCCCCAAAGGTAACTGTCATGAAAAACTTCTCCAAAGCTAACTTTGGGCTCCTAAAATCAAATGGAGAATAGTTACATGACTGCCAAATCATACACTAGTGCACTGTACGAACTTGTACAGAAATGCATGGATCTCACCATACCCAATAGAACCAAGATGTTCTCCCCCAAAAAAGGAAGCCAATCTGGTGGTCCCCTGCCATAAACAAATTCTACAACAGAAGGAAGAAACTCATGCGGAATAAGGTGAAATCCCAAGACTGGAAAAACTCCCTTATCAGCCTCAACAAAAAGTTGAGCTCCCTCATCAAATCCTCTAAAGCTAGCTATGAAAACAGAATTGCAGTAGATAGTAAAGACAACCACAAGGCCTTCTATAGTTATGTAAAGAATCCCCATGGCAATACCCAGATTTGCTCTGAGCTACTGCACAATGGTACTTCCTATGCCATGCCAACATATTTTACCAATATACTGGCCGACAGATTCAGTGCCAACTTTACCCCCCAAAGGACCAATCACAATACCAGTAGATTGCCAGGCATCCAGTATTACTGCTGCACAGGTTAAAACAACACTGTCCAAGGCCAAGAATACAGCTTCTATGAGACCTGACAATATCCCTGGCTGTGTTCTACATGAACTACAGAGTGAACTGGCACCACACCTATGTGCCCTGTTCAATCACAGCCTCACCTCAGGCTTTGTCCCTTCTGAATAGCACACTGCCACAGTCATCCCTCTTCGCAAAGGAGGGGCCACTACAGACCCTGGGAACTATCGCCCCATTAGCCTGATGAGTCTGATATGCAAAGCTATGGAACACATCATCATGGACCTAATAAACAAGGATATAGGTAACCTCCAAACTCTGGATCTCACACAGTTTGGTTTAGTGAAGGGTAGATCATGTCTGCTCAACCTGGTCAACTTCTTTGAGTCAGTCACCAGAGCTGTGGATGAAGGCAGGGTGGTTCATACAGCCTACCTTGATCTGGCCAAGGCCTTTGATACCATTCTCCACTCAGGAATCATAGAAAAACTCACTAAGCTAGGCATCAACCCCTATATCACTAGGTGGGTTGCAAACTGGCTCACAGACAGAACCCACAGTGTGAAAGTAGCTGACTCCAAGTCAGACTTCTGACCAGTCATGAGTGGAGTCCCAAAGGGTTCAGTCCTGGGTCCTCTCCTGTTTGGTATCTACTTCTCTGAAGTCCAGGCCAACACAAAGGGACTCTGGCTGAAAACGTCCGCAGATAATTGCAAGTTGGGAGCTATTATTAACTTCCCAAGTGATGTTGACATCCTGCAGAAAGGCCTCACTGAGGCCAACGACTGGTGTCAGGACCATGGCCTTAAGCTCAATGCCAAAAAATGAGTCTTCATCCCCTTTGGGAAGCACTCAGCTCCCATGAATTACCACACTGATGGTAGTTCACTGAACACAGAAGGCATTATAAGAGATCTGGGAACACAAGTTGACAGCAACCTCTCTTTTGACCACTACATTGCTACTGTGGTCAGAAAGTCCATCTATGTGGCACATCTCATTACTAAGGGTCTTGCATCCAGGAAGAAAGAGGTCATTGTCTCCCTCTACTCTTCCCTCATTAGGCCAATCGAGTACAATGCCCCATTTGGCATGTACCTCCCTAGACACCTGCAACAACTGGAGAGGCTGCAAAAGTACCTCACAAAGATGATCCTAGCCCTTAAACACTTGTCCTATATGGACAGACTCAAAAAACTCCCAACTATTCTGTCTCATATTGCCTACTTACTTACAAAGCCATATCTGACCCAGCTCTGTTAGAAATGCTGCATCTAAAGAAATCCCAATCCCTCTGCACCACATGCTCCAGAGACCTCAACCTCATTACCACAATCAACAGAACATGCTGGAGGGACAGGTTCATAACCAAGAGACTGCCCATGCTATGAAATAGACTTCCCATACATGTCAAACAGAACACCTCACTGGCCCTCTTCAAGAAAAATCTTGATGAATGGATGGGAAATAGAAAATTCACCCCGGGGATCACTCCGGTGGCTCTACTCAACAGAGGCACTGGGAACTAATGCCGGGTGGCACAATGACAGGGTAATCCTATGGGCTAGGCTTCTAAAGGCTCCAGGGCCATTAGCCTAGTACACACCTATGAACCTATGAACATGAGACAGACAATACCCTGCTATAATTGTAATTTCTGTATATATATCAATACTAATACAGAATTTATACATCCTATCTCCAAGAAGAGTTTTACATTCACACATTTACCACCTGCTCTACTGTAAATGTGATCTATCTAGCTAACTGTGAAAAATGCATAGGTTTTTATATAGCTAAGACTAATAACAAGCTTAAAGACAGGAGAACATCACATTTATCAGAAATTTGCAGGAAATTAGATACTAATGCTTTATATAAACATATTTTGTGTCAAAGAGATGATCATTCTTTCAAGTTCAGAGTGTTAAAAAAATAATTCCAAACCATAGAGGGGGTGATGTTGTTACTATCACCGAAGCAGTGGAATATAGATTGATAAACTATTTTAGGGCAGATGCCCCACCTGGTTTGAATAAAAGGTATAGTATCAATTCTATATTAAAGCTAAAACAATGTATTATTTAGTTTATTTTGCATATATTACTTTCTGATAATTAAAGGGTTAGCTTTCTAGGGTTAATTGCTCCTATTTGATAGGCTGGTCTGTAATTTTAAGCATTATGTAATAATTAGGTAATTGATTGTACTTTTTTCATTGCAAAAGAGTCTTGAACTTGAAAGCTCTGCAGTGTATGTAATAAATCAGTTTTGTGTGATGGTCGGACTGTTTTTGGTTTTATTTGTATAGTATTTTTATATCCCAAGCAGCCTTCAGAGAACTTTTTCTCAGGTAGATAACAAATGCTGGAGATGTGAATGGAAAGTGGAAAGTAATTAAGAACATGCTTTCTGGTAATGTAATGAGTTGGCAGATTTTGAATATTCCCTCAGAGTACTTTTACAGAAATGTTGTAGTTACAGATACTTGTAGCTATGGAAATGGTCCTTTTATAGTTTCATATGTTCACAGGAGTTTACTAGGCTAGTGGCCCTAGAGCCTTTAAAAACCTAGCTATGTTAATCCCAGGTTGCCTTAATTGTCCTTGGTTAGATGGACGTACTTTACAGATCAGCACCGACTACCCCTGTTCATGAGGGACATGGGTGCCACTCCCAGGGTGTATTTGTGGTCACTTATCCATTTGTCCAGGTTGCACTTGAATAGGGTCATTGAGGAGCTCTGCTTCACGTGAAATGGAAGTGTTTTCCAGAACAGTGGCAATCTCTGGGAGACATACCTGTCTCTCCAGCATGTTCTGTTAATGTCACTGGCAAGGTTGAGATCCCTAGAGCGAGTGACTCTAGTGCCATTTGATTTGCAGACGTGCAACATTTCCATCAGGTCAGGGTCAGAGACTGCCCTGTAGGCCAGGCACAAGTCGCCTCTCAGTAGCCTATATGATACAGAGTACAGTGACAAGACTTTCAGTCTATCCACGTAGGTTATGGTTTCAAGGCCCTGTATCTTCTTAGTGAGAAATGTCTGTGATCTCTCCAGTTGCTGCAGGTGTCTGGTGAGATACATGCAGAAGGGAGCATTGTACTCTAATAATGGTCTGATTAGAGTCAAGTAAAGTGGGGTTATAACATCCTTAGATCTGAATGTGATGCCTTTACTTATGAGATGTGCAGTGTAGAAGGCATTCCTTACCACTGTGGAAACATGGTGGTCAAAGAGCAGCTTGCTGTCGATCTGTGTTCCCAGATCTGACACCACTGGGTTTTAACTTAGAAGGGTACTGTCAATATTGTAATTAGTGGGGAATTCCATTTTGCAAAATGGGATAATAGTGCACTTTGTGCATTTAGTTTTAGACCGTGACTTTAGCACCAGTCATTTGTTTGTGTTAGTCCCTCCTACAATGTGTTAACATCACTGGGGGACTGAGTGATTAAGCCTAGTTTACAGTCATCAGCGAACCTAGTAAGCCAAAGGCCATCTTCTTAATCTGGACTTCCAATAAATAGATTCCAAATAGTAAAGGGCTCAGTAAAGATCCTTGCAGTACACCACTGGTGATGGATCTACTGCTAGAGGTGGAGTCACCAACTTTAATAGTATGTGTTCTGTTGGTGAGCCAATTAGGTACCCATCTAGTGGTGTAAGAGTGTAATCTGCATGCTATTACATAGTTAGTCAATAACCAGACAGTAATCACAGGTGAGAATCAAACTATATATGTTGCGTTTTGGAGGTAAGCAGCTTTACCATTGTGCCAACCCTCAATTCCATAAACAAAAGTGGGGAGATTTGAAGTCTGCATCCTTAACACAGCAATCATTAGCTTCAACCCTCTAAGCTAGTTCACAAGTTAGTACAAAACAGTCAGTCAATATAAGACAGGCATATAACTGATACAGCAAATATGTCAAGATAAAATGTTAGGAAGGGATACTAGAAACATCAGTAATAAAAATGTGCAAAGTAAATAATGTTCTTAATGTTGAAAATGCAAAGCATAAAGCCCAGAAAGTCACATTTGACTATTCAATAAAAACAATATGCAAAGTGAATTAAAAGCAATACCATATGTTATTAAGCTAATATCGGAAGGTAGAAGGGTCTTAAAAACAAGACTTTTGCAGTACCAGAATGAAATCCACACACCAGTAAGTTGCTGCCAAATATGTTACTTTAGCTTTACATTATGTATGCTATACATATTTCATATGATTTGCATACATATTTGTGACTAACAAATCTGAAAATCTGCTGACAGTGTATAGCTCTGATAAATCTGAAACATACAAATTATCCCACTTCACCAGCTGGCAGACAAATATGAAAAAAAAGTTCTGCCAAAACCCATAAATGACCTGAAAAGTGTGGCAGTTTTTCAACCTCTCACAGCATGTTGTTCTTTCACTTTTGCCAGGATATTTGGAGAAAATTCAAGTTGTATCTCTTCCAAAGCTATACAGCAAAGATCAGCAGTAATACAATGCAGAAAACTCATTTCAAATGCAGAGAAAATGATTGAAGTAAACCTGCCACCAGGAATCCAGATGTAAAAATAATCTGAGAGCTATTATCAATATTTTCATATAAAACACCCCCTGTCATGATACATTTGAAAAGAAACTGGCTGCCCTAAAAATTACCCAACCCAAATTGTTTTGTAAAAGCTTTAGACCACTGCTATAATCCATAGACTGAGGTTACTATACAGTTCTTAAGTCATAACCAACCCACCTTCGGCCTATAGATCAGAAGCAGAAAACTGATGAAGCACAGAATCCAAATAAAACTCCAAAACATAAAAGAAATGAAATGACCAGTGAACAGAAAAAAACTGCAAGCCTACAGCTGTGGTATACTGGATAAGTATTAGTTATGCAAGTATTTTTATGGTGAGCAGTAGATCTGCGTCTGTTGCTTCCAGTAATATTAACAGTCACACTGCCTCTGCTACAACAAGTAGGCCAACCAGTCATTCAGACAGAGAAGGCAGGACTGTGCTCAGAGAATCTCACTGTGGCAAAAAGCAGGTGAGTAACTGTGAGCACCCATGAAGGAATGAACAGAACAGAGCCATGGGGCAGAACCCGGACATTGGCATGCATCTCCTCCGGTTCTGGATGCATTCCCCACATTGTATTGCAAAACTAAACACTAAGTTATTTAAATTTAATGGGAGCCACTGTCTTTCATCCCCTCTCACAAAGAAGGAGAAGCCATGCTGTCCAATCAGAACAAAGGAATACAAATAAATAATCCATGCTGTCCAATCAGAACAAAGGAATACACGTAAATAATCCATGCTGTCCAATCAGAACAAAGGAATGCAATTAAATTTGGCACCATAGCTCATCAGCAAGTCTTAGTGCCTAGCTTATCTTTCACTGTTTACATGAGCTGAGACATTGCAGCACTCAGGTAGTTGCATCTATGCAATTTTCACAAATTTCTGCAATTAAGTATTGTGGGATATCTGCAAGTGACTGTGCCAGTGTCAAGTTCTTCTGCTGCTTTCTCTCATAATGTGAATAAAAGAATAAGCATTGAACACAGATGGAATTAACCTTTAAGCTCTAACTTAATATTTACTTTTTCTTATTGCAGCAGTGACAGAAAACAGAGTGCTTTTCAAATGGCCGATGAATATTTAATGCTTAGCATACAGCAGTATTAAGGGGCTACAGTTTAAGAAAGGTGGTGTTGCCCCATTAGTTTTGTACTGCACAGTAAAGTGAACACATTATATGCCTGCCAGTATCCATACTTTGCAGTCATGTTACAGCAACAGATACTCAGTTTAACCTAAAGGAAGTAAAAGTAATGCCCAGGTTAAAAAAAAAATCTTTCCAAAACATAATGTGCTGACTCTGTAGTGTCTGATGGATACTAGTCAACTCAAATTTATTAAACTTTATTCACAAAGTGGTCATAACATAATGTAGATTTTGAAATGAAGCATTCAAAATGTGTTATCTAGTGTTTAGAAAGATGCTGAACTGGAGCTTCAGAAATGATAGGATACTGGAATGAAATACTGAAGGCAAATGGGATGAAACTGAGTGCAGAAAGACAGTGATCATTGCAGCAAGTAGGGGAGATCAGAAGAATCTGAAAATTGAAATAGGAAAATTGTGGAACAACTTAACAACTTCAAGTATCTGGGAGGTGTGGTTGAGGAAAAGGGAAGCCTGAATGTGGAAGCCAGAGCTGGAATCAGAGGGGCTGCTGCCAAATGACACGGAATGTCAGGGGTCATCTGTGATAGAAGAATGCCAAAGAAGCTGAAAAGTGAGGTATACAAGACAGTGGAGTGACAACTGTACAACACAGAAACCTGGGTAGTGGAGGCAAAGCATCTGCGGAAACTTGGGGTGATTGAGATAACATGCCTGAGAAGGATAGTAGGATGCATACTGTGGGACAGACAGAGATATGAGGACATCAGAGTGGAAGCCAAATTAGCCTCAGTTGTAGATAAGGTCAAGGAGACCACATTACGGCAAGGGGAAATGAAGATTTTTGACAATGAGAAAAGACATGAAACATGCAAGCATGACTGTCAAAGAAAGTAGTAGAGTGGATTTGAACAGAGACAAGTGGATACAAGTCACATGATGCCACAACAGCATGAAAAAATCTTGGGGGGAAGTGGGTGGATATCGATGAGAATGAGAATATTTAGAAAGAGGCAAAAATACTAGCTCTGCAGAGCGAGGAGGCATGGGTTTGAGCCTAACAATGTTCGGCCTATCGCAATTTTAAATGTAATTGCAGTAACCCTGAAACCAGTAATCCATCAGCAATACAATAGGTATAAAATTACATATTACATAAACTTAAAAATTACATAAACTTAAAAATACTAGCTCTGCAGAATGAGGAGGCATGGGTTTGAGCCTAACAATGTTCGGCCTATCGCAATTTTAAATGTAATTGCAGTAACCCTGAAACCAGTAATCCATCAGCAATACAATAGGTAGAAAATTACATATTACATAAACTTAAAAATTACATAAACTTAAAAATACTAGCTCTGCAGAATGAGGAGGCATGGGTTTGAGCCTAACAATGTTCGGCCTATCGCAATTTTAAATGTAATTGCAGTAACCCTGAAACTAGTAATCCATCAGCAATACAATAGGTATAAAATTACATATTACATAATCTTAAAAATTACATAAACTTAAAAATACTAGCTCTGCAGAGCGAGGAGGCATGGGTTTGAGCCTAACAATGTTTGGCCTATTGCAGTTTTAAATGTAATTGCAGTAACCCTGAAACCAGTAATCCATCAGCAATACAATAGGTATAAAATTACATATTACATAAACTTAAAAATTACATAAACTTAAAAATACTAGCTCTGCAGAACGAGGAGGCATGGGTTTGAGCCTAACAATGTTCGGCCTATCGCAATTTTAAATGTAATTGCAGTAACCCTGAAACCAGTAACCCATCAGCAATACAATAGGTATAAAATTACATATTACAT
Source organism: Protopterus annectens (assembly GCF_019279795.1). Lineage (NCBI taxonomy): Eukaryota > Metazoa > Chordata > Ceratodontiformes > Protopteridae > Protopterus > Protopterus annectens. Next base: position 1,279,623,354 of record NC_056746.1, on the reverse strand, counting down.
AAACTTAAAAATTACATAAACTTAAAAATACTAGCTCTGCAGAACGAGGAGGCATGGGTTTGAGCCTAACAATGTTCGGCCTATCGCAATTTTAAATGTAATTGCAGTAACCCTGAAACCAGTAATCCATCAGCAATACAATAGGTATAAAATTACATATTACATAAACTTAAAAATTACATAAACTTAAAAATACTAGCTCTGCAGAATGAGGAGGCATGGGTTTGAGCCTAACAATGTTCGGCCTATCGCAATTTTAAATGTAATTGCAGTAACCCTGAAACCAGTAATCCATCAGCAATACAATAGGTATAAAATTACATATTACATAAACTTAAAATTACATAAACTTAAAAATACTAGCTCTGCAGAATGAGGAGGCATGGGTTTGAGCCTAACAATGTTCGGCCTATCGCAATTTTAAATGTAATTGCAGTAACCCTGAAACCAGTAATCCATCAGCAATACAATAGGTATAAAATTACATATTACATAAACTTAAAAATTACATAAACTTAAAAATACTAGCTCTGCAGAGCGAGGAGGCATGGGTTTGAGCCTAACAATGTTCGGCCTATCGCAGTTTTAAATGTAATTGCAGTAACCCTGAAACCAGTAATCCATCAGCAATACAATAGGTATAAAATTACATATTACATAAACTTAAAAATTACATAAACTTAAAAATACTAGCTCTGCAGAACGAGGAGGCATGGGTTTGAGCCTAACAATGTTCGGCCTATCGCAATTTTAAATGTAATTGCAGTAACCCTGAAACCAGTAGTCCATCAGCAATACAATAGGTATAAAATTACATATTACATAAACTGAACACAGTTTCAAGAAGGGATTTTATGAAACCAAAACATTAAAAACATTGATAACATAAGAAATGCCTTAACTATGGAGAGATAATATCCAGCTTGTTCTGGAATTTGCCTGGTGCCTTCCGCACCATTACCCTTGCACATTTGTGGTCTGGCTATCTGCATTAAGTATGGAGAATAACATTCTTGTCTGCTTTAATAGTTACTTAACAGAATTTGCAAAGTTATTTTGGGGGCAGGAATATTCCACAAACTTCAAGGATGAGAAAGGAATTCCTCTAGGCTCAATTTTGGGCACTCCTCTTCAGTAATTTCCTGCAAGACCACTACAGTGGCTTTCTAGCAATCCATAATGCTAATGATTCAACGTCTGTCTGTGTAACTGAATAGCCCAAGAGAAATGCCAAGCTGCTTTCTGCAGTCAGGAATACAAATAATAGTAACAAGATAACCTACATAGACAAACTTAAATTCTTGAGAGTAATACTGGATGACACTTTTCCCCCTGGAAAAAAAAAAGATTCTGTGACAGTCAGAAAATAAATATCAATAAGTGAAATAAAGTTTTAATAAATAGTCAATGTCAGGTAAAAGGTTAGCTCACTGTCATGTTGAGGCCAAACTGATACCTTTATTAGTACTCCCAGGCTTTTTACAGTACAATATTGTACATACGCCAGAAAGCAGGGCACATGGCCAGGTTTGAATAAATGTATAACAACTCCGCTAAACTTGACCTGCAAATCTCTGCAACAAGACCATCACTGTGAATTATTACAGTCCATAAGTCATCCTTTTAGGTACAAGGTAAATCAATGCTAAACTAAACTGTAACTATGAGTTTGTGCGCTATTAATTTGCTTTTTTATTTCATTATTTCATTGAGTGATGTTTATGCATTAAGTGCTGAGATTTGTTGGAGCTGGATGTAATAATTCCTTTGTTGATGCTGTTTTCTACATTTAGGTGCTATAGGAGTCAATCGAGCCATAAAATTATAACAACTCTATTCTCACCTCACCTCAGTGTTGAACATTTCTTGTAAAAATTGTTTTGCTTGAACTACACGGCTCTTAAACTAGCATATTTGCCATGATTGTAAAAACTGCTCTTATGCCCATTTTAACTTTATTCCAAGTATGCCCATTTGGATGCGATATCCACTGTTTTCTTTCCAAAACTAGGCAACTTTTTTCAGTCTCTACTCTTTATTTCTTTTTTCTTTTTTTTCATTCTTTTGGCCCACAAAACAAAAGGAAGAATATAAACAGTAAAAGGATCTCTGCTTCTGCCCCTTTTTTGTGACTGTCTCTCGCTCTGAGTCATAAAGGGAAGGGAATGTTATAATATGGTCGGTATGAGGATATGTCTTTTTTCCCCTTGGAAATCAAGTTTGGAGGAGAGATTAACTATCCTTGTTTGGGGCAATAACATGCAATAATGCCTCATGCATGTCACTCGTACATGCTCCCATCTGTGTGTCCAATCAAAAGACATCTCCCATCCCCAGGGCCTGCTGCTAAAACTAAACAACATGTTTGTTGCATCAACATTTCCTTCTGGGCTCTAATAGAACCTGTTCATATGTGGTTAAAAACATTACTTTCTCTTGAGGAAGGAAATGTGGCATCAGCCATTTGATGTTCTCTTCCTTTTGCTAGCCAGCCATCATCCAGATTTCTGACCAATCTCATGTGACAGGCTGCGTTGTGTGAGCAGGCTGGACCTCTGATCTTTTCCTTGAGACAAAACACACTAGAACAGCCATTACCTGACCCCTTCACTTGACTCAAAGTCATTTTATTTAGTGCTGCACCTTGAGTTGTTCTGATGTATGTTAGGATTGCTAATTTTGCTGTCTGTTTTCTCTTGGGCCATGTGTATATATTTCTGCTGTTTTTTTTATTCTAGACGATTTTCACTTGAAAGCAAACATTGCTGTATCTATATTCTCTGTCATTTTTGTACACATTTGCATTGTTTGTATCTTGCTGTGCTCATGCATGTAACACAATGTGGCACTTTTCTCCTGGACCTTCACTGAAAATGGAGTCAACCCAGCTGGACATCTGAGTAGTCAAGAGCTAAATAAATACATATTCATAATTTATTAGTTTTCTCTTCCAGCTTAGAGGACCTTTAGCCAGTTTGTACTCAGAAATGGAAATTGCACATAGACAAGTGTATCTGAAGATGTGCATCTATCATTTGAGTGTTGTTGTCTCAAAGTCTGTCGGCATTCACATCAACAGTGAGTTCCTGCTGTGTGTACTCAGCTTGCTATTCTGAGTACTGCTAATGTCATTGCTTAACTTTGAACAATGCATTTTCACCAGGTGTGGAGAAAAGGAAATAGTTGCTAAATGAGTTTGCATTGTACCACATTCAGTCTGTTATTCTGTGCCTCTAGCAACCTTGATGTGGGGTGCAGAGAGATAAAGCCTAATGATAATAACCCAGATGACCCAAGTTTGATTAGTGGGTTGGACGGTGAAGGAATCAGATGGGGAGGATGTAAGTGAGCAGCGGATGGTGTCTGTGCCCATCCCAGAGGAAGAGAGGCAGTCTGCCTTACTGCAATGCAGATACCTAGAAGAGGAAAAGTGTCTTGCATACAGCAGTAGTCAGAAAGTTTGCTTGTTATTGCAAAACCAGGTACATAGTAACCTTCATGGAACGTGTCTGAAATTGTGCATACCTTTGAAGGGAATACCTTTCAAGCCCTTGTCTCTGTGAGCATTGATGTAGCTGCCTAGGGGAGGGTTTAGGGAGTTACAGAACAAAAAACATGATGTCTGCTTGGATAGTATTCTCCCATGACCATTTATTGCCCTACTGAGAAAAGATAAGTCTATTTAATCCAAACAGAAAGATGATGGTTGGTAGGCAGTGGGAATAAAAAGATTTAAAAAAATGTGACTCTAGACTCTGTGATGAAAATAAAAGAGAAGCTTGTCTGTGTCATAAAACTCAAAGTGCAAATCATGTGGTTGGACATCTTGAGATGGCTATGGAGACATGTAGCAGATTTATTTATTTATTTATTTATTCATTCATCTGTTAACCAGCTAGGTACACTAGACACAAATGGCCCTTTCCTGTGAGGGGAACAAGAGCACTGTCTGTTTAAGTGACTAGTACACAGTCAGTTAATAAATGGCAGTGGAAAGAATCAAACCCTGTTATCTTTGACTACATTAAGCAGCTCATTAACAGCTGAGGACATTAATCCAAGTGTGCTAAATGCAGATTATTTGTTACTTTCAAGAACCCACTTCATATGCATTAGCTTCCAAGGGGTCTCACAAATGCTTTTAGCAAGTAATGTATCTTGGATTTCTTCTAACAGAGGCAGAGTCGGAGAAGCACATGAAGAATATTTAATTGTGAGGTAGCAATTATTTAGGGAGAGCAGTTTGTTTATTTTAAATGTGATGCTTGCAACATTACTGAGTAGTTTCACACTTATGTTTCTCTGTGGTCATTTACTGTGAATTACCCCACCACTACAGGAGCTTCTACCATGTCAAGCTAAATGTACCATGCCCTTCTAGGCTATACCTAATCATGCCATGACCTTCTGAGCTATATCAAATTTTGCCATGCCCTTCCAAGGAATTCCTAATTATACTATGCCTTTCTGGCCTATACCTAATTGTGCCATGCTCTTCTTCCAGGCTATACCTAAACATGCAATGACCTTCCAAGCTATAACAAATCAGTCCATGCCCTTCCAGCGAAAGCGCTTGTCTGATTTTGCTGTTTTGTACCTACTGACTTTGGATTTTTACAATTTGGTCTGATTTTGCTGCTTTGTACCAACTGTCTTTGGATTTTTACCACTTGGCAACTAATAAAGGACTTACCTTTTTTACGAACTATTGTCTTCACTTTGCGGTTCTGGAACTACTCTTCTTGGTGTTATCAGTTTTGCTCTTATTTTCCTTCCAGGATATATCTAATTATACAATGACCCCCAAATGTGCATGCTGATTGGTCAGCATGCACATTGCAAATCAGACTTATACTAATGGAAAAAGGTCCGGTCGCCCAGACTTTTTCCATTAGTATGTCTTTTTTTTTTTTTGGACAGCAACAGTGAACGGAAGATCTCCGTTGCTGTTATCTTGCTATGTTAAATAAGTTTAACATAGTGAGATATCTTAAAAAAAAAAGCAACGGAGATCTTCCTTTCTCCATTGCTTTTTTTAAAGCTGTCTCACTACGTTAAATACAGTTTTTAAAAGCAACGGAAATCTTCCTTTCTCCGTTGCTTCCACACACACAGTTCTGATGTACTGCGTAACCATACACATGTGCAGTACATCAGAACTGCCGTAGAATACTGGACAGCTGCTAAAGGAAAGCAAGGAGGCATTATACAATGCCATTATTTAAGAAAAGTAAGTATTTTTTTCTTAAATAATGTCATTGTATAATAGCAATAACCCACTTCTGAGTGTGGGTAATGCTGGATTTACCCATGGTTGTCTTTGTTTGGCCACTCGGGCTTCACCGTCGTGACCAAACCACACCAACCATGGGTAAATCCAGTATTACCCACACCCAGGCATGGGTTATTGCTTATTTATACCATGCTTTTCTGGGCTATACCTAATTGCACCATGCCCTTCCAGGCTATACCTAATCATGCCATGACCTTCTGAGCTATACCAAATTTTGCCATGCCCTTCCAAGGAATTCCTAATTGTACCATGCCTTTCTGGGCTATACCTAATTGTGCCATGCTCTTCCAGGCTATACCTAATAACACCATGCCCTGTTAAGCTACACCTCATTCATCAGCTCATAAGTTCATAGGTTGTTACTTGGTGACCACTATGGCCCTTACATGTCAAGCTGTGCACCCAAACCATTTGGGCCCTAAGTATAATGGGCACATATATGAGAGAGAGCATGTTAGTAGGAAGGTAAGTAGGTATTTGTAGGGGTGGGGGTTAGTTAAGATAATACATTTCTTATTGACAGCCTCTGTCCTTAGGGGACATGGGGATCAGACATGGAGGTAATTTAGGAACTCCCATCCCATTGTCAAGGTTTTGTTTGAATAGGATCAGGGATGGTCTCTGCTTTACATGGATGGGAGCCTATTTCATAATGCAGGAATCCTTTGAGGCACATATCTGTCCCTCCAGCATGTTTGGTTTATGTCACAGATGAAGTTCAGATCTAGTGTTTCTGTTGCTGTTTGTTTTGCACATGTTCAACAGATCCATCAGTGTCTGAGGGAGCCCTGTAAGCCAAGCAGAGATCGCCTCTCAGCAGCCTGCAGGAGACTGAATACAGAGACAGAGCCTTTAGGCAATCAGTCAGTGTAGGACAGAGTATTCATTCCTGATTTCTCCTGGTGAGAAACCTTGCAACTGTTGCAAATGTCGGATTAGATACATGCCAAAGGGGGCATTGTATTTAATGATAGGTCTGATAAGGCCTGAGTAGAGTGGTACTATAACTTCCTTGGACCTGAATGCCATACCTTTACCTATAAGTTAGGCTACGTAGGATGATTTTCTTACTATCTTAGTGACATGTTGCTCAAAGGCCAAATTGGTGTCTACATATTTTCCCAGATCCCTTAGTACTGGATCAACTCTTAGGGGTGTTTTATCAATGGAGTAATTAACTTTGGGTGACAGTTTCCCAAAGGGAATTATAATGCATTTTTTTGGCATTGAGTTTTAGGCCATGGCTTTGGAACCAGTCAATTGTCAGTGTTAAACCCACTTGTAAGATGTTTGTGTCTTGGAAGGCATCTATAATAACTGTCAGTTTACAGTCATCTGTGATCTTGATGAGCCAGAGGCCTTTAAAATTAGCCTTGACTTCCAAGAAGTAGATGCCAAACAGGAGCAGGCCCAGTACGGAGCCCGAATGCATGTATGAAAAATCTGTTTAGATGTGTTAAAGGAATGAACATCAGGACTACCAAAAGGATTTTATTGATAATATATGAAATAAATAAAACCCACTTGAAATTCACAAGCATTAATACAATCTACATCTAAGACTAATGAGTTTATGAATTTGTATACATGCCTTTGGGAATCCTGGGTAAGACATTATGAAATACTTTATTAGCCCTGGCAGAAAAACCTACTGGAAAAGCTGACAAAAGTAACATGGAAACTTCAGGTCAATGTGAGACTGATTTACCAGCAGCACTAATTAATGAGCTCTGTCCCTCACCCTTATAGAAGTGGTTTAAAAGGCAGTCAAGATAATCTTTGCTAGATACTGTTTGAATACCATATTAAGGAAGCATTTATTCTGCAGTCCAACATTCATGACTAAAAATAGTGGTAAAAAGAAAACTGCCCAAACTTTCATTGTTGCTAGACATACTAAAGTAGTTCATGTGAAGACAGAATGCAAAATTTGTGTAAAAAAACTTATGAGATGGCTAAAGAAAATAATTCTGGGCAGGATCAGATTATGCAGGGGAAGTTATAAACAATAAACTCCAGTCTGCAGAATTATATTGAGGTTCAGACAGAAGAGCCATCTGACAGAAGAGTAAAAAAAATAATAAATAACAGACCTTTCTGATCAGTAGATTACATTACTGAGGTAGATGCAGAATTGAGGGACTTCTGACACCACATAAGTATGACTGAAGGCAAAACCGAGCAAATGGAAGCCAAAACTGATTGCTCTAGAGGAAAGACAATGAATGAATAGGAGATCACAATGTGTTGGCATGTTGGTTAAAGTGCTTACTTCATAGTGGGGTTTGTCTTTATTGGCCTGAATTTGTCCATAAATAGACTTAAAAGAAAAAGTCATGGGCACTCAAAATGGCCACTTAGCTGAAACACCTGATGTCCTTAAAGGGTAATTTGCATATATCCCATGCCGCCTCTAATACAAGAAGTTTAAGGAATCACAAAGTGGAAAGTCCAGCTTTGCTAGATTTTTCTTTTTGTTTTTTAACCAATTGTTTTTTTTCTGTGTGACCTTTTACTCACCCTTTTCACTGATATCCAGGGTTCTTCTAAAGATTCAGAAGAAATCTCCCAAGATCATTGCGGTGAGTCCCTTTTGGCCCAGGCAACCATGGTTCTCCTTTCTTTTGGAAATGGCCATAATGGATCTACTCACAAAAGATCCGTGGTGTTTGATACACACCAATCCCAATCAAGTTCAGCTGACTGCTTGCATGATAGGGTCTTGATTCCTTTTAGGCACCTGTTTACTGAGGACATGCAGTAAGCCTGCTACTAGAAAATCATATAGCAAATGGAAAACATTTTCTATTTGGTGCCAGCAACATATCCAGCACCCATCCAGGGCGAGTTGTCCTCTGGTTTTACAATATTTATTTGGGTTATTATCCTATGGCCTTTCTTATTCCTCTATCAAGGTTCATTTACCAGCCAGTTCAGCATGTATACCCATAGATCCTCCTCTTTTAAGGCAGTCTCATGTCAAACTATTCTTGAAAGGGGTTTTGCACAAGAGGTCTCCAAGAAAACTGGATGGCCCCTCCTTGGGATCTTAATTTTGTGTTAGAGAAGCTAACACATGCTCTATCTGAACCAGCTAATCTGGCTGACCTGAAGTTCTTAACATGGAAAACTGTTTTACCGACTTCTCTGACCTCTGCAAGGGCAGTATCTAAATCGCAAGCTCTTATGGTGACTTAGCCTTATCTTAGTTTCCACAGAGACAGGGTTTCATTGGGAACTTATCCTTGTTTTATGCCTAAAGTGGTACCCAAGTTTATTTTAAGCCAAACTATCCATCTCCCAATTTTCTTTCCTGAACATAAAAATGAGGGAGAAAAGATACTCCATTCCCTGAATGTCCACAGACAATTCAAGTACTATCTTGACAGAAATAATTCTTTCAGATCTTTGGATCAGTTGTTCATTTCTTGTGTTGGTAAGAAGAAGGGGCAACCTTTGTCAAAACAGTCTATTTCCAAATGATTGTCTAAGACTGTTACCTTTTGTTATACTCACCATAACAAAACTATTCCAGGCATGGTCAAGGCCTACTTTATTAGTGCCTTGGCTTTATCTCTGGCTTTTTGGGAAGGGTTGGATTCTAGAAGTATTCTAGAAGCAGCAACTTGGTCTTCTCTACATACATTTACAAGGAATTGCAAGTTTGGTTTCTTCTGTAGCTCATGATTTGCTAGGACCATTGTCCAAGGGCTCCAGGACCCTTCCTTTTTTACCCCCCAAATGTAGTAAGCTAGGGTAATCTACCTGTATAGGTAAGGATACTGCAGCAGTGATCAATATGATAAATATAGTGCCATTGTTTAAGTAAATTCAATATAAAAGTAAATGTTTGAATAATCACTGCTGCTGTAGCCACTCCATCTCTCCTTTCTCCTTGCTTTTAGGTGTGTGTGAATGCTTACTTTTTGTTGTTCCTTGCATTGTCCTTTCAGGGTTCGGTTTCCCTATTTTTGTTGGTTTGAAAGCTGTAAAGGGTTTAACACCCACACCTTTCTTTTTGTTCAGCTCGGTTCAGGCTGACTGATGGTTTGTGTACGTAGAAGGTGCCTTGAAGCTTTGGAAGCTGGCTGGCTGTTATATTTTTGGCAGGATATAACCCATATAGCTAAGGCTACTGTAGCAGAGAGAATTCCAACATGTACTATTATGGTAAGCTTTCTTACACAACTGTATTTTCCCTAATTTTCCAGGTTATTGCACTTGTCTTTTGCCAAAACCTTCTATGCTGCTCAGCTCTAAATGTGGACATTGCTATGTTGTTGCTTTGCCATAGAATCTGGATTACTTGTTACAGATTTTGAAAACAAAATATAATGCTGGACATTTTAAGGATCGTATCACAGAAATAAGGATATTATTGGGTGAAAATGGGAACATTTTGTCTTTGAATTAGTGTAGCTTAGCAAAGAGGTCTTGTTTCCTTTAAATATAATATAGCAGAACCTTATATAGATGACACATAAATTCCATGTTTTTCTTTACCTAAAATTATTTTATTTTTAATATGCAGTCCTAAGCATATGTATAGAAGCAGCTATTCGTGTTACTTTTTTAAATTTTATTAGCTTCTCAAACTGCCTCCTTTAAGCACTGATCCAGAAGCATTGTCTTGTTAAGTAAATTGTTCAGTTCCACAGAGCTGTATGGAAACTGTGGGAATCAAACCCAAGACTACAGGATGAAGCTCATTAGTGGTTCACAGCCTTAATCCTCTGCATTTACTGTCAGACTGTTTGGCACCTCTTATGTCAATCTTGTGATGGGACTCTGTCCCACACTGTGCTAAATTCTATTAAAAATAAATAAGTTATTTCTGATTTCTAGATGACAGGCTGTTTTATATTGTGAAAACACTACAGCATTTGCTTTCTTTTTCCTTCCATGATGCACATTGTTTAAATAAAAATAGTGTAGGTCTAACACTTCTGCTCAAGTAAAATCATTATTCATTTCTTAGATGCTAACATCAAGGCGTGATCTGTCTACAGAAGTAATTTCGATTATGTAATTCATGCTGTGTTCTTCTAATAATTTCCTTATTGCAACCAACTCCCATTCATTCCCTACATCTGATGAATTCATCATCTTTTAGGGGAATTCATCAGAGTTTGGAGAAATGTTACGTTGGGCAGATTTTCAAAATACTTCTAAACAAACTGTGAAAACGAGCATTCATGCATATTCCATACAAACTTTACAAATTATTATTAGAAGGCATGGGATAAAGAAAGACCAGAACTACTTAATTTCCTTGCAAGTCAGTGTAAGCGAAATGTAACCAAAACCAAAATGAACATGTGAAATTAAGTAAAAGTGAACAGGACCATTGTCAGGTAACTTCTTATTGCACTAAGTTACATTGTAGTACCTCACATTGCAAACAAGCAAAACAAACAAACAAACAAGAAAGAAACATTAGAAGCAAGTTAGCAGAAAGTCTAAATTGACTGTGTTTAAGGTATTTTAGGGCTGCTGCCTTATCCTATCTGTTTTGTTACTTATTTATTTAAGATTTACTAACCACATAGATGGACTGGTCCGAAGATCCTTTTTCAGCCATGACTGAAGTCATTAGGAAAACACAACATTAAAAAAAGTATATAGATCATACAGCTGAACATGCATTACAACACAATGTCAATAGCTCCTGACCTTAAATTTGTTAAATATAGTAAATATAATACATGCCCAAACCACAATGTAATTTGTTTGTCTACATATAATGTAAAATATATAAATAGATGGATAGATAAGAGACAGATAAATATTTTATTAGTTGTTTATTGACATTTGTTTCCTGGGAAAATCTGACTGGATAGAATAATCCATTTTCAGTGGTAGCATGTGGAAAACAGCTTCACCTAAAGAAATCCCAATCCCTCCACACCACACATTCCAGAGACCTCAACATCATTACCACAATCAACAAAACATGCTGGAAGGACAGGTTCATAACCCAGAGACTGCCCATGCTCTGGAACAGACTTCCCATACATGTCAAGCAGAGCACCTCATTGGCCCTTTTCAAGAGAAATCTTGATGAGTGGATGGGAAATAGAAAGTTCACCTCGGGGATTACTCCAGTGGCTGTACTTGATAGAGGCACCAGGAACTAATGTCTGCATGATGCCAGGGCATTACTATGGGCTAGGCTTGTAAAGGCTCCAGGGCTGTTGGCCTAGTACACACCTATGAACCTATGAACCTATGAACATACAAGCAGAGACAATTTACAGATAAAATAAAGATATATGGCAAATGTAATTTATACTGAGCAGTCATAAACATTCTACATACATCTCACATAAATTCCTGTACTGATTGCAATAACATTTCAGTGTGATAAAAGCAAGAGTTAATTAGTAGTGCACTCGAGTTCAATAAACACTATGCTGTATAAGATGGAAGGATTGTTAAATATACAGTAGGTAAATGGAGGAAGCTGACACAGGGTGGGATATACAGGGAAAATGTAAGGTTAAGTATTTTATACAGAATATTTGTCTTTAGTTAGAGAAGATCTCTGAAAGCAGTGAAGCATATTACAGGGAATGATAGGAGAGAAATAGCTGTTGTAGCTTATTACAGCCATAATGGGCATATCCAGACAAAATGCATGGTCAAATAGTCTACCTACAGTATAAGTACATTTAGTAAGGTAGCGATATGAGACTAAAGTAAGAAGAAGCATGTCGTAAAATAAATGGTAAAGAGTAAATGAAAGGTAATACTGATAGCAACTAAGAGGAGAAACAGAGGTGGGATATATGTCAGTGTTATTATCATTCTCATGGTGATAAACAACTGCAAAGAATAGGTTTAAGGGTATAATACAGAAACAGGTATAGTAAACAAAATTTCAACTGAGCACTGATTCAAAAGCAATAAGACGGTAGAGTCAGTAAAGAGAAAACCGGTGGAAGTAAGCCGGCTGAAATCTCTAAAGCAAACATATTTTAATCCATTTGCCAGGGGTAGCTTTAGCTTTTTTTTCTTGAAGGTTCTAATTTACATTGACTGCTAATTACAGTCGGCATGGAGTTCCATGATGCTAGGGCTATCTTTGAAAGACTTTTTCATAGATGGCTAGAGGGAAATTTGGTCTCATTAAATGAATGCTTTCATAGTTTTTGAGAGATTAGGAGGCGTCTCAAATCATGTGGCTATTCATTAGTGGGAAACAGTAGTTTTCATTTAGCAACAAGAGTTAATGTGTTGAGGAGAGGCAGTTCCAGCTTTACATACAGGACAAGTAGGTGTCTGCCTAGGACACCATGTGTCTGGAGTACTCCTTCCAAGTTTATTTATTTTTAGAGCAAAGAAATACATCATTCCTTTGTCCTAGAAATAAATAAACAAACAAACAAACAAATAAATAAATGAAGTGCCCCTGTTTAAACAGAATGTGCCCACTGCAAGAAGGATGTCCCAAGGGGGAGGTGCTCCTCTTGACTTAACTATTCAAGTGAAGTCAGGTTATGAAAGTTGTGAGGCCACAGAGAAAGACCTCACACAATGTTCAAGTGAAGGCCCAAAGCTGTGGTGCTCACTCAGGTGGTTTTGCATCAACATGAAGCATTTTTTGGAAAAAGAATAAGTATAAATCTCTAATGCCTGGCATTACTAATTGACAGTAATCTTCAGCAATTTACCATATCATCAAAAATTTTATGAAGGATATATCCAAAATATAAGACAAAATCAGGAACAATCTGCAGAATTCTGGACAGTTGAGAGAAATGCTGCAATGCAAAGAAGGAAGTGGTGAGGTAAGTATTTTTAGTGGTGCTGGCAGTGATCAACCAGATGTTTTCAGCATTATTTGTGGCATGGTAAGTTATGTGAAATGACCAGACATTATGGCTATAAATGCTAGGAGGGGGTAGGGGTCGACTGGAAGAAAGTAACTAACTCTCTTGTTATTTGCTAAGTTTAACTAGTTACTATCTGGCTTTGTAGGACTAGTGTGAATGTATGAGAAGTAGCACATTGCATGATGGGGATGAGTGGTGAAACAGCAACCTGGTTCAGTAACTATGTTAACATGGAAAGATCTCTGACCTGCCAGATTCATCCGTACAAACCTCAGGCTTCACTAGTGTTCAGCCAATGCATTACTACACCTCCCCTAAATTAGACTCAACAGTTCTTCAGGAATTTAAACTTGCAGTATATGTTTAATATTATATACATATTCCTGGTAAATTTCTGTATCTATTAAGCTGCTTGCACACCACTGAGCTAAACGTCTGCTCTTCTCCTTCCTTTTTCTGTTCCCTCCCATCTTCTACTAGCTTCTTTTCCCCTCTTTTAACCTTCTATCTCATCCTGTCTTACTGAAATACTTTACTTCTGTGACTTCTATTTGTTATTCCTCTGTACTTGGTTTTCTACCCTATATCCCTGTCCCCTTCCTACACACTCTTCTCACTATCACTGCTTACATTTTGCTCTGTTTTACCTGCAAGTATTTTCTACATCACTTGGTGTTTTCTGAGTTCTTGTTTTTGCTGTGATCTCTGGTTCAACCTGCTCCATTCGCCCTCGCTCCACTCGGGCTCATTCCACTCCCCTACCCTGCCCCCAAATCCTACCCGCCCCGGCTACATCTACATTTTAAAAAAATGCTGAAGAAGAATTGAGGTGGTTGGAATATGTTTAGCAGTTGAGACTAAATGCTTTCCATCCACCTGGGTTAAATGATAGGGAGGATTGTGTTGCTTTTTTAAAAAGGAAGAGGTTGAAGCATTGATTTTACTAATTAGGAACATGTGATCTTAATGGATTGTGTTTACAGCTAGTGAATGTTTTATCACATCATTCAGTCTGAAGACGTCTTACCAAGATGAAAGCGTTCAGTTTAATGTGTTGTGATTATTAAATTATTTGTTTGATTGCAGTATGGGTTTTATTTTTATTTTTAACCAGTTCCAGTTTTTTGAGTGTTTCTGTGTTTTTGAGTGACTGCATCTACATTTACTTCTAACTAGCCACTCCCCATACTTCTTTCTACCAATCATATTAATTTCTACTCTTTACATATCTACATCCATACTACCTATAGTTTCTATTATACTTGTTTTCCTTATCACATCATTTCTTCAAACTTTAGCCTATCTCCTCTTATCTATCTCTCTGCCTTAATTTATCCTTTCCATAGAATATTGCCCTCTCCCTCTCCTTAAATTATTCCTTGCTCATTTTCTTTTCACCCCTGCCATAGTATTTCCTAATCTTCTATCTCCTATCACCCACTCCTATCTAATTCCTGTTTCTTGCTTCTATTCTCTCACTTCTTTAATTACCTTTTCACCTATACTTTCTGTTTCTATCATCCCTATTTTCTCCCACCTTTCTGTATTCCATTTCACCTCTACTTCTTCCTTTTCCATAGCTCTTTTCTCTTTTCCTCAACAATGTCCCCTTTTTTTATAACCATCCAACAATAAATAACACATCTCGCTCAACATTTACAACACTTTAAATAACTTTACTTCAAACTACTCTACAACCCAACAACAGACTACCCCATCCCCTCTCACATTATGCTACACTTTACCTTCTGTCATCCAAGCACTACCATACTCCCATCTATACCACTCAAATTCTAACTCCAGTACCCCTACCATTGCTAAAATGACACTTCTGCACACTTTATTACTCATCGTCCTGACAACGACCTATTTAATTACTTCCTACCATGACCTACAGATCACTCATATCTACTCCGCCACACTAACCACCACAATACCAACAAACACCTTGCCCTTAGATACTGTAATATCATCCCAACTTTACAACAACACCACTGAACTCTTTCCCCTAAAATATACCTCCACACTAACAAGCCCACACTTACTACATAAATATTTTAAATTACTATCTAAACTATCCCATCTATTTCTTTGCTGCTTATCTCTACTCAACCTAGCTGGTGACATACACCCAAATATAGGCCCTCAACTCCAATTGCATCCCCCACATTTAGATAATAGTTCAAACTCCAAAAACTTACTCACACACCCATTAAATAGCTCTGACCTCCTAATATTGAACATCAACCAAAGAAGTATTCTGAACAAAATCGACATTCCACTCCACCCTTACCCTCTACTCCCCAGACATAGCAGTATTAACTGAAACCTGTTTAAAACCATAAAAAACAATATCAAAATCCTAACCCAAGGCTACAGTATACACAGACTTCACATACCTAACAAATGTTGTGACAGTATTACTATTATATGCAATTATACTCTTACACTTGAAAGAATAGGAAAAAAACCTAAGCTATCAAATTCAGAAATTCTAGTCTCACACCTACAACTAAACAATAATAAAAACATTGTCATAATAGCAGTAAACATCCCCCTGGTAACAATGCTATTATAATAGAAAGCCTTCTTAACTGGACAGCATCAACTTTCAACCAAGAAACAATAATCTTAAGAGATTTCTACCTTGATTGGTTAACCTGTACCTCTGAAATCCCAACCAACTACATTTATCTCTTTGGTTCCTCTCAAATAATTTTTTCCACTACTAGAGTTACTAAACACAGCAACAGGAAATCCATCCTAGATTGGACTCTTACAAATAGACCTTCCCTATGTCACCATGCAGGATGCCTCCCAGATATTCTAGTGACCACATGCCCACTTATTTTCTCAGACACAGAGTATGCCCTGCCAAAAACATCATATACAAAGTTATCCATAACAAAAAAAAGTCTGACTCCGAAATATTTAACTCCCTTTTAAAAAAATGTGACTTGTCCCCTCTCAAGCATCCCCAATTAGATAAAGCTGTCCAGTACTGCAACAATAAAGTATTTGATATCCTCAACAACCTGGGCCCCCTAAGAAAAATTCATACAGAAGCAAAACCAACCCCATGGCTAAGAAAAGAAACCAAACTACTCATGAAACAAAGACAGAGCCTGGTCACACTACCAAACCAACAAAAAACAAACATCCCTACTTTATTATCATCAGTTAAGAAACTCAGTCAAAAATCAAATAAGAATTAATAAAAAAACTACTATTTCACAACCAACAAAAACATCATAATAACCCACAAAAATTCTGGAGTGCCATAACACAACTCATAATCCCCAAACAATGTACTTTCCCTAGCCCATCAACCCCTAATAACTCTGAGTCCATTGCCGCCCAATTTAATTTACACTTCACATGGTCAGTACTAGCCTTGATAAATAATGACAGCAACACCCCACTAACAGTTCCATCCAGCTCTACTTCCCATCACAAGTCATTCTGTCTCACACCTATACAGACCAGCTACATAAACATGCTCACTTGCAGCTAACAAACTCCCAACTGAATTTCTTAAACTTGCAGCTGATGCCATAGCATAGCCAATCGCTATATTAATCAACCGTTCCATCTCTGAACATTATATCCCCAAACTATGGAAAATCTCATACTTTAGCTCCCTTCACAAATGTAGCACTTCCATACAACTATCAAACTACAGACCAATTGGAATACTTCTACTCCTGGCTAAAATCCTTGAGAAATGCATACATTCACACCTAATGCCCTACTAGACTATAACCTTCTCTCCAACTCTCAGCATGGTTCAGACCAAAACACAGCACCATAACCATTCTTATAAGTTTTACAGACACAGACAGTCAGCTTGTATCATCTATCTTCCTTGACAAGTCAACGGCTTTTGACACAGTTTCACATCAGTTTGCCTCCCTAAACCTTTCCCAAACTGCCATCTTATGGTTCCATAGCTACCCGTTAAAACGACAACAAGCAGTCAAGTGGTAAAATGAAATCTCGTTATTACTACCAGTCTCAGTACGTATACCACAAGGTTCAATTCTTGGACCACTACTCTTTACCATTTTTACCAACAATCTCAGTTCAGCAACTCACTCAACATCCACTGTACAATATGCAGATGATTCATTGCTCATCTGTTCAGCCACCTCCTTTCCAATACTCTTTCAAATAACTCAAAAAGCATTTACAGGCACTGAACAAGATCTGCCTCTCAATCAAATCATAATAAACCCCAATAAGACCAAATTAATGCTGCTCTCAAACAACAAAACAGCTCTGCTTTCCATCCTTATGATTATCTACTCCTCCAACACCACCAAACATGAACCTGTGGAACACATCAAGCTGATAGGCATCACTATTGGCAATGTCCTTAAATATGACAAACACATAGCCCAGACAATCAAAAAGTTACACATCAAACTGGGGTGTCTATACAGAATCAAGCCATTCCTCACCCAAACTTCCAGACAGGCCATTGCCAGAACACATCTACTATCCACCCTGTTATATGCCTCTCCAATGTTTACAAATGTAAGAAAAACTGACCTAAACAAGGTAGAGACCTGCTACAATGAGATAGCCAGGTTCACCCCTAACCACACAAACAGGTCCCATCATTGCTTAGCTTTCCACTAATTAAACTGGATCAAATAACCTTCAACCAGCTAACAACTACCCACACCATTATATACCAACCAGATAATTGTCCTGCCCTACTAACAACTGCCCACACCATTATACACCTACCAGATAATTGTCCTGCCCTACTAACAACTGCCCACACCATTATACACCTACCAGATACTTGTCCTGCCCTACTAACAACTGCCCACACCATTATGCACCTACCAGATACTTGTCCTGCCCTACTAACAACTACCCACACCATTATACACCTACCAGATACTTGTCCTGCCCTACTAACAACTGCCCACACCATTATGCACCTACCAGATACTTGTCCTGCCCTACTAACAACTACCCACACCATTATACACCTACCAGATACTTGTCCTGCCCTACTAACAACTGCCCACACCATTATACACCTACCAGATACTTGTTCTGCCCTACTAACAACTACCCACACCATTATACACCTACCAGATAATTGTCCTGCCCTACTAACAACTGCCCACACCATTATACACCTACCAGATAATTGTCCTGCCCTACTAACAACTACCCACACCATTATACACCTACCGGATAATTGTCCTGCCCTACTAACAACTACTCACACCATTATACACCAACCAGATACTTGTCCTGCCCTACTAACAACTGCCCACACCATTATACACCTACCAGATACTTGTCCTGCCCTACTAACAACTGCCCACACCATTATGCACCTACCAGATACTTGTCCTGCCCTACTAACAACTACCCACACCATTATACACCTACCAGATACTTGTCCTGCCCTACTAACAACTGCCCACACCATTATGCACCTACCAGATACTTGTCCTGCCCTACTAACAACTACCCACACCATTATACACCTACCAGATAATTGTCCTGCCCTACTAACAACTGCCCACACCATTATACACCTACCAGATAATTTTCCTGCCCTACTAACAACTGCCCACACCATTATACACCAACCAGATAATTGTCCTGCCCTACTAACAACTGCCCACACCATTATACACCTACCAGATAATTTTCCTGCCCTACTAACAACTGCCCACACCATTATACACCAACCAGATAATTGCCCTGCCCTCAAAAAATGAGTCCAAACCCTACTCTAACAGTAGACCCCTCCGATCATCCAACAAATTATTACTTGAGGTCACTAGATCAAATAATAGTCACGGAGGTGTTCTGTTCTTCAAAGAAATAGTGATAATCTGGAACTCTGTTCCCCAGCATATAGTTCTCATAACCAACTCTTCCAGTTTTAAAGAGCTTCTCAAGGGACATCTTCCAAATAACTGGCTATGTTCCTGCCCTTCCCCAACCTAAAATGACTTCACTCTCTACCTTCACTCTTCACTCCCTACTTCTAATCATCTATGACCTTCTCTCTAGCCCCCTTTCTCTTCATTTTACAGCTCTCATTACTAATCACAATAATTTTCAATCTCGCACTACTAATCATACAACTATTCCATTTCTGCCTTCATCTCAACAAGTCGCTTCATATTAGCCTAACATCCAATACTGGACCAGTCTCAGTACTTAACAAACAACTTATACCTAACTTCCACTATGGTACCTAAATAGCCTTCTCTCTTCATCTTACCCTCTCAAACTCTATTTTTTCCCTGATGTTGTCCTAAAGCATATAAGTAATCTGAATTAGTGTATACTTTATAATACCTGCTGTATAATACTTGCACTGTAAATTCATGTTAACCTTATGTTGTTCTAATGTATGTCATATTATAATATTATATCTTGGAGCTTTTCTCCCTGGACCCCCACTGAAAACAGGCTACTAGTCCAGTCGAACACTCCTGGTAAAGAAATGTAAAATAAATAAATAAATAAGCATGGACTACCTAACTGGACACCTGATATATACAGACAGAGTATATATAATTGCTGAGATTGTCTGTAATGGAAAAGGACTAGCTGCCTACTGTTGTTTGCCTACTAGTCTTGCTTTGCAGGACTAGTGTGAGTTGTGTGAAGCAACCTGGAATATTTTAATGTGCATTAACTGTTTGGAATAAATGTGAAATGCATCACATGACCATCCTCTTTTTTAGCCATCTAGCATTTGAATTTCACATAGAAGTGGTTATAACTGCTAGGCGGGGGTCATCTCAATTAAAGTAAATGACCCTCTTGTCACTTGCTTACATACCTCTCAAACTCTCAGGGCAAGAAATCTGGACAAGGACATAAATAATGGGGACACAAAGGCCAAAAATAGGGACAATTCTTAAATACTACTCTACAAACATAGAAAGGGAGCAGAATAACACATTTTATATTAGCATGAATTTTCTGAAGGGTGTGAAGTCTGAAACTTAAATGTCTGTCATTATTTTATGACTTCAGTCCTCAATAATTTGTCAATGATTTTTCCAGAAAACCACAGTTTTATGAGGAATAGACAAAAATATGAGGCAAAAATCTGGACATTCTGCAAAAATCTGGACAAATGAGAGGTATACTTGTCCAGTTTAAACAGTCTTCTCTCAAAAAAAAAAAAAAAAGCAGAGGGATAATTGCATTACGGAATACCCAGACCTTCAGAGCTTCTGGGAGGTTGGTGGTCTAACCATACCAAAACTGTATAAATCAATATTGACATGGACTTAGTAGTGGCCTCTGCCTCAAACTCCAGCTAATCTAAAACTGGCCTTGCTCAGAGGTGTACACAGAAGGTCATTGTAGCTTGTGTGGGAAACAGTGCATAATGCCATCATTTCTTTAACTTTCCTCACAGACGTCAGAGGCTTGCACAGAGGGTAACTAAGCTTGTATAGGAACAGTGTACTGTCTAAAAGAAATAAATTGTAAACATTACTATATCTTTTTTCACTTTCCTCAAAATCAAATATCAGCTGCACATAACATCAACTTGGTAACCTCAGCAAACCTTGTAATAATTAAGCACTGCTCATATTTCAAAGCAAACTACACTCTATTAAGCAGTAGTTTATAAAAATGCAATGGCCATCTCAATCTTGTGTTCACACCAACCTATGCAGAATTGTTCAAAGAGACCCTGTGCAAACATATAAATGGCTGTATAAAGGCTGCTGTACCTAGTAGAAGAAATCCCAAAACAAATTCTAAAGGCAAACCACACCAGTGGGATCCTAACCTTAACAGGTATATAACAAAAGGAAAAAAATCATCATCAAAATCAGGAAGTGCAACTCCCAGAATGACAGAAGCTCTCTAATTAAACTAAATATGAAATTAAGAGGAATAATTAAGTCCAATAAGGCCAATTACAAGAACATAATATCCTCACAGGCTAAAGACAGCCACAAGACCTTCTACAGCTATTTCCAAAACCTCAAACACAGCACACATCAGTATGCAAAACTGGTGTTTAGTGGTTCCACTTAAATTGAGCAGAGCAAAATAGTGAATTTGCTGGCTGACAAATACAGCTCAGACATCACCCACTACTCTTTCCCACCTTCCACCATAAAATACCTACTAGCATAAACCCCCCAACTCTTAACAGGGAGCAGATCCTGGCGGCGTTCACTAAGGCCAAAAACATAGCCTCAGTGGCCACCAACAATATTCTGGAATGCCTCCTAAACAGTTGGAGGCATGACCTATCACGACCACTTGAGTCACTTTGACTTTAGCCTCAAAATAGGCTTTGTACCATGAGAATGGAGGAATGCTCCTGTTATCCCACTTCAGAAGGGGGGGGGGAGCATCAACCGACCCCAGAAACTACAGGCCTGTTAGTCTAATATGCAAAACCATAGAAGTGATCAACAAAGACATAGGCAGCCTTCAGACACTGTACTCAACCCAGTTTGGCTTTATCAAGGGAAGATCATGCCTACTAAATCTTGTGGACTTCTTTGAGGAGGTCACCAAGGTAATGGATGTGGGGAAAAATGGTGCATACTACCTACCTGGACCTGGCTAAGGCATTCAATACAATATCCCATTTGGATATAGTTGATAAACTCACCAAACTATGCATAAACTCCTACATAACTCAGCAAGCTGGCTCACAAACAGGACCCAGTAAGTCAGGATTGGTGATACCACCTCCAATAAGAGACTGGTCACCAGTGGGGCATCTCAGGGCTCTATGCTAGGACCGCTCCTATTTAGCATCTACTTTACAGAGGTAAAGGCTAATGTCAAGGGTCTTTGGCTGAAAAAGTTTGCAGATGACTGCAAATTGGGAGTTGCCATAGATTCCCCCCATGACACAAACATCTTATAAGAGGTCCTAAAACAGACAAATGACAGGTGCCAAAGTCACAGACTAAAACTCAATGCCAAGAAATGCCTTTTAGGAAAACTGCCTCCAAGCCTAATTACTCCATCAATAAGACATCCCTAAGAGCTGACCCAGTAGTCAGGGATCTGGGAACATATGTAGACAGTAATCTGGTCTTTGACCAGCATGTGGCCAAGGTGGTAAGAAAATCATTCTATGTCACCTAATTTATAAGTAAGGGCATGGCATCCAAATCCAAGAAAGTCATAGTGCCACTTCATTCGGCCCTTATCAGACCCATCATTGAGTATAATGCCTACTTTGGCATGTACCTGACTAGACATATGCAACAGTTGAAACACCACATGGGTATAAACAAATTGTCCTATATGGATCATCTTAAAGCTCTATCTCTATACTCAGTCTCCTGCAGGTTACTGAGAGGCGATCTATGCCTGGCATACAAGGCATCCTCAGATCTGGCTTTGATGGAACATTTGCACATCTGCAAAATGAACAACATCAGAACCACTAGATCCAAGAATTTAAATTTTGCTTGTGACATAAATAAGTCATGATGGTGAGACAGATATGTGTCTCAGATGATCCCCATGCTCTGGAAGAGGCTCCCCAGCCATGTGAAGCAGAGTACATCCTTAACCCTAACCATACTTAAGCGTAACCTTGACCAATGGATAAGAAATTGGAAATTCAACCCACGTCTTGCTCCCATGTCTCTGAGGCAGACAGTAATACCCAAGCTAACATACTCTCCCCCCACATAACCTCTAGAAACATCCTAACATACCCCTCCTAATAAATGTCTGTGATACATAGGAACACAACTGGGTTGGATTGCAAGGCTAAGCTTATAAAGGCTCTGGGGGGTCATTAGCCTAATATATAGCTATGAACTATGAACTATGAACTACACTGATAGCTATCTTTTGAGGCAGGGGAAAGAAGCATTCTTCTTATACATGTCTGACAGCAAATATGTTCTATTTATTTTTATTTTTTCAGTTTTGTCCAAGTCTGATATCACTGGCATTCACAGAAAGTGTCTGTCTTTTGTGGGTAGTACTGAAGAGGCATATTGTACTACCCAAAATATATGTAACAATATATAGAACATATTTGCTGTCAGACATGTATAAGAATAATGCTTCTTTCCCCTGCCTCAAAAGATAGCTATCAGTATTGTACTGTGGTGGTGGTGCTGCAGTAGCATTGTCGTCTCACAGTAAGACATTGTCCTGTTCGATTCTCAGCTAGAGCGTCTTCTGTGTGGAGACATGCGTGAATGGGCGTACCTTCGTTGAAGGTTGTGCATCAGGGCTGGCAACTCGGCACGTAAAAAATTCTACTACCAATCATTAGCGGACCAGAGTTCCGCTGTGGCGACCCGTAACCGGGAAAAGCCGAAAGACACAACAACAACAACAACAACTGAAGAGGCATATTGTATATGCATATGACAGCAGCTACTTCAAATATACCACTTTGGCCATTGCCCATTAATTTTCATCCCACTTTAACACCAGAGGGGGCTACCTTTTTACTATGGAGTAGGGAACCAGGTACTCGTTCCAGATATGATTTTTGTATCGTGACAAGCACTTGTATTCTCTGTTTATTATGCACTGCTATTTGTTCCCCCTTTGAGCGCTCTGACTTGGCTACAACTCATTTCCTCCAAGAAATAACAAATAACAAAAGTAAGATTACATTTCTTTCCTTATGCGTGATTTTTATTCAGGCCATCATTTAATGTAAAATCTGTTTAAAAAATGTAAAATGCACCTCAGAAGCATCCCAGAAAATACCCTATGACCAGAACTCTGGCTTAATGCACTTGCATCCCCTACAGTTATCAAAATAAAATCTCACCCACTTAACATGTGTTGCATAAATGAAGAAATGCAGGAAAAAATGAAGATTAACAGAAAAGTGAAAAAGAAGAAAAAAAGTAATATGTATATTGTGGGAAGGCGAGGATAGGTGGATTGTGGGGGCACCATGGGCAGCAGGAGGAGACTGTGGAGCCCATTTGCCTAGGGTGCAAATTCACCTTACACCAGCCTTGAAAAGAAGCACAGATCTTGATGTAACTGGTAACCATCTGGTGTGTTGATCTGTAAAATAAAGGTATTCATTTTTTTAAATGAATGAATCATCCTGAGAATTTTATTTTTGGTGGTTTGAATAATAGATATGTTGTAGGCTGAATGAATGGTAATTACAGGCAAGGCACATTGTAATCTTGTGATTAACACTTTTATAATAACATCCCTTCTGGTTTCTGTATTTAGCATTTCTGAAACCACCTATGAAGCTTTAAGCTGGTTCACTGACTCACAACCTGTATAGACTGCTGTTGGTTGACAGTTGCATCTAAATACTTCTGAAGGGTCTCACATGAAACAGAGGTGTGTATGGGGGTCAGGTGTGTATGGGGGTCTTTTATAAAACACAGGATTCCTTTTGGAGAACTAAACATAACTGTAGATTTATGAGCTCACATAGCATGAATTGGTATTAATGATATACCTAATATCCATAAGGTCTCATTATAAGTCACTTGCAATGGAGAAGAACAGTGGGTCAAGTTCTGAGCCTTGTGAACCGCCCCCCCCCCCCCCCATAATGGTACCAGAGTCGCTACTTGTGTTTTGGACCATAACTATAAAAGGCCTATTGAGCTGCCAAACCTCTGTGCAACTTCCCTAGGAAATCAACACCAGGATAAGTTACGAAGTAGCACTGTATGGTCAACAGTCTCAAAGGCCCACTTTAAGTCATGAAAGATGGCACCTGAAAGTGAGCCTTTCTCCATATTTTGAGGAAGTCAGACCACCCTATCTGATCCTTTCTTCTCTGCCCTCATACCATCTCATCGTCCTCTATCACTTTCCCTAATTTTTCCCTTATATATATACACCACTGCTCCCATCTTTTTCTTCTCTGTCTTTCTAATTATCCTGTAACCAGCTACCATCATGTCCCTTCCCAATCTGTCATTGTGCCGCATCATGCTTCTGCTATCAGAACTGTGCCAGCCTCACTTTGCACTATGAGTATTTCCAACATAAGTCTTCCTCCTCCTCCTTCGGGTTCTTGGATTGCTAAACACTATCCTTTTGTTACTCCCATAGTCCATAATTTTCTGCCATCCCCATCTCTCTGGTCCTTGCATTCCTATCTTCCTAGATGTTTCTAAGCTCCTGTCTTCACATTTCCTCTGTTCCTTTTTTCATAATAGTTTTGTCTATTTATCCTCCGCTGATATTCTGTCCTTTACCTTCACCTCCCTCTTTCCTTACCACCCCATGCAACACTTCTGCTCTTTCCTGTCCATACAGTTTTCCTCACCTTCATCCTTTTCTGCTGTTCTCTTCCTATCTACTGCTACACTTTCACTCTTTTCCCCGGCAATGTGCTGTTCTCCCAGTGATGTTTGTTTTACTAATTGTTATGCTTTTCCTAAACAGAGTTTTCCATCTCTCCCTACTACCCAACCCAGTTTAAGGTTGCAGTCATCCTAACTGTGCCTTTTCAGTATTAGTTTTGGCACAGAAGTTCCATAAGAATGAGATGAAGCCCATCACTGTTGAATAGCTCTTTGTCTTCACGGGTTTTCCCCCTTTCATTATCTCATGCTAGTAACATCCTATGAAGCTATGATCCTATGACATTTCAATAGGGGGCTGCTTCTATGTGTGTATTGCAGTATCTCCCTCTCAACCT
Source organism: Protopterus annectens (assembly GCF_019279795.1). NCBI lineage: Eukaryota > Metazoa > Chordata > Ceratodontiformes > Protopteridae > Protopterus > Protopterus annectens. The sequence continues at coordinate 1,279,597,583 of NC_056746.1, read as the reverse complement.
CTTTACCTCTTTACTTTAACTTTATATTGGATCGTTTAATCATCTATTTCCTCAATCTAATGGCCTTTAGGTTAGTACTTCTGAGAATACAGCAATGCTCCCAAGCTCCTGCATACTTTTGCCATTCCATTAGTCCTCTCCACTATGTTCTCTATGGTTCCTTCCACCAGTGCCATGTGGTCAGTCTCCACGTTGTATGATCAACATGGGCACAGCTAGGCACATTTTGCCAAGTGTTTGGCCAGCGATAGCATATCCACCTTCATCAAAGTCTTCCTTCACTCAAGAACACCCATGTGATACTGCAAGTGATCAAGGCCCCAAGCACCAGCACTGGCACCGTTTGTGCACCTGCTAAGATGTCTCCTTTCTCCTTGCTCAGCTGCACTCCTCTTGTTTGCCTCCTGATTCCCTCTACTACTTAATTCCTGCTGCTATTATTGCACAGGTTTAACAATTTAAGTTACTGCTTAAATTACTTTAACTGGGGAACAGGTGTTGGTAGCTTCCCTTTCAAGAACTAAATGCAAAGACACTGGAACACAGATGTGATATAATACCTTTTATTGGACCAACATAGTTTTTACAGTTACTCAAGTTTTTGAGCTGGCTTGAGCCCTTCATTAGGAGTTATTAAGTTACTGATGTTAGACACAGTACTTAAATATTCACTTGTGCCAAGAAAAGGAAATATGTCATTTATTTCCACTTGACTAAAAAAAGTTGAAAATTGCTAGTATGGAAAAAATGCAGTTTGGACTACACCTGAGAGACAGACACTGTGTGGGTGTCTATATGAGTGTGCGTGTGTGCATGTGCACATGTGTGTGTGTGTGTGTGTGTGTGTGTGTGTGTGTGTGTGTGTGTGTGTGTGTGTGTGTGTGTGTGTGTGTGTGTGCCAGTGTCTTTGCGTTTTCTGTTAATAGACCAGCACGGTATATCTTTATTTTTTTCCATCCAGGGACCTCTGAGCTTCCCAGGCATATGACTTTATGTCCGTGCTCAGACTGATTGACTCCCACAGGAGTCAAATGATCCTACCCCTCCCCTGCATCCCCCACACCCCATTTACTCCTGTACTTACATAACGTCACACAGTCGGTGCTTATAGTTCTTATCTTGACTCCTTTTTTTTTTTAAGAGCTGCATAGAACTGTGAGAAAAAAGTTACAGTGGTTTGAGTATAGTTTATATGGTTGGGGGGGGGGGGGTGCCCAGCAGTTAAAAAGTATACGAATCTTCCCCATATTACAGTGGATACACACATTCTTCATTGACAGATGTCATCTGCATGAAATTAAGAATGACGGAAATGGTATTGTAAGTGTTAAGAATGATGTTTGATGTTTGCCTGAACATACTGTCAGTGCTAACTCTCCACAGTTCGAATCAGATACATTTAAGACATTTGAGAACATAATTACAATATACAATTTATATCACTAGCTGTTCTTCTAGCCACAAATTTTGTGCAAAGAAAATTTCTGAAAAGCTTGAAAACCTAGAGATGGGTCGCTATGAAAACCCCCTGCAGCAGAAGCGACCATTTTCATTTTGCTTATTGTAATACTAAGCATGCAACCAGCAATCCTACAGTAGTGATTTTATATTACCTATTCTTGAGTGTTTATAAAACAATCCTTTACATCTTGCTGCTTCCATATCTTTTGTCTATCTTGCACTTTCTTGGGTGTCTTTTGTCCATGTGTTGTGTCAAATCAACTCTCCTAGTCTTAGTCTATGGTTGTAATTGTACTGCAGAGAGAAGAACAGAATTAAAGTTTGCAGTTAAAAGAGTGTTTTTGTATGTCTCTCGAAATCAATGCAATCTTGGAATTAGTATATAGAGAAACCAGGAACCAAGTAAGGGAGCAGAAAACAGTAAAGCCAACACTACCAGATCACCACGTAATATCCAGGGCACCGTAAACATTGTTTCAGTAATCCTTTCAGCTGAGAAATACAGGCAAACTTTAGTAAATCACATTTGTTTATTAAATAAACTTAAACACACTTAGTGCTTTTGTGCCATCCATATCACGTGACTTCTTCAGAGTAAAAAAAACTTGCACTACAATGACATTAAATACCCACTAAAAGACCCGCCTTCTTTTCCCCAAATCACTTCACAGCATTCATGATCTTAGCCAAAAGTACTTCCTGTCTGGATGTGGGTAAGAGATGTGGCATCATGAATGCTTTAAACAAATCTGCCTGAACCAAGCTGCAATTTTTTTCTGGCTTTCTGGGCCTAGGCTTACAGCAGTCATAGCTAGACAGAAACACAATTTTTGGTTTGAAACTCGTATTCTTGCAGCTATTATTTTCAGACATTGGAAGATCAGTCTTGGAGATGTTACTAGTTAGTTATTCGTTTATGAGCAGAGAATATTAAGGAATCTCACCAGAGACAAATATGTTGCTGAATTTAACAATTACTAAAATATATTTTTAATTTACCTTTGTATATAAATTTATTTGTACTGAATGGATTATATCTTTCTGATCCAATATTGTCTAATATTGCTTTACTACCAATGTACATAATTATTACTTGTTCTGTACTTCACTTGTAATGTTTGATTTTACTGAGGAGCTTTTCTCCCCCCTGGTCTCCACTGAAAATGGGCTCTGCACAGCCCAGTGGACTTTCCTGATTAACAAACTGCAAATAAATAAATAAATAAATATATAAATAAAATTGCTGGGACCGTAATTTATGATGGTATAGGTTTGTTTGAGCTTTACTGGCATAGATCTACTCTTGAAGTTTTATTGGTGCTCTACATTATTGTATTCATGTTCTTTATGTTGATGTAGATTAATAAAGTCAATTTTGCAAAAAAAAACTGATAAGCTTCTGCAGATATAAAACTGCTGTATACAAGCTATCTGTCTCAATTCTAATGCAAATTTTTTATAATACATACTGTAAGTGTATTTAGGCACATGGTACTCAGTTTTATACAACATACATGTCACATGTTATTTGTCATGTGTGAAGCTCTTTGCTTGCTATCATCAAGTTTAGAACCTTTGAGAATTATCAGGGTTAACAGCACAATGGCTGAAGTGGGGGCACGTGTAACTACACTACACTACGATTACCTGAAGCACAGTTCATGGAATACATTTTGCTGAACATCATGTCCAAAGTCACACCACCCTCACTGCAATAGAAATAGAACCTTAACCTACCTCAATGTAATAAGCTTCAGAGTATTTAATGAAACATATTCCCACAAAGGGGAGTGTCAGGGGTTTGCCCCCAAGTCAGATTTTTTTTCCTGATGAAATTCTTTTCAGTAGAATGGATTCAGTAATGTGTTGTTTCACTGAACTGTTTCATTTATCTCTAGTGAACCTGGCTGGGGCCTCGGCCCAAATGTCCAACACTGGTGTATGAGACGTTAAAAAAGAAGACTATATTAAACAAGCCATCAAACATAAAATGTGTTCATCTTATGATATATTGGTATTATTAGGTTTTGGAAAATCCTATAGATACTGTGTAACTGCATGGTACGTAGGATGCCATGTGGGAGTTCACAGGCTTTAGACCATAAACCTATCCAAGCAGTTCATTTTATTTCAGAGGACTGCAACATAATGTACCAGAAAAAAAATATTAGTATACATTGAGGGAAAAATTGCAATAACAGCATAAATCCAAATGGACACTCCGTAGTAATCTTAAATGTCCTGATATAAATTAATTGGCAGGAAGGGAGATATTGCAATGCACATATAGAAGCAACTCCCTATTGAAATGTCAGCACCCAAAATAACAAGTCCCAAAGGATTAACACCTGCAGAAAAGAAGGTACTGTCATCCCTGTTTACAGTTAGTGACACCACATTACTGTCATCCCAGTTTACAGTTAGTGACACTACGTATGGACTGCTTTGTGCAGTTTTGGATAACCGAAAGGACACATATGCCAAGAAAACCTTGCAGGGAAAGGGCAACTACAATATTGTAATATCTGTCCCAAAAAACAGATGAAAATATATTATGATATAATATACCAGAATATGTGCTTCTTTAAGGAAAGAGTGAGCCAGGGGAACATGATGGCAACTTTTAGTAACCAAGGAAAAATATAGATCAAAGACCTAGCAATTTTCAACAATGTACTGCAGGATGACATGCAAAAAAAAAAAAAAAAGAAAAGAAAAAAAAAGAAAAATAAAAGTAAATTCTTTGGACAGTGTATAGAAATATACTTTTACCACACACACACAGACACACACACACACACACACACACACACACACACACACACAGCCTTGAAGAGAAAGCTGTAGGTTCAGTACTGATGATACACTTTAAGACTGCAAGAGATAAGTACTGAGAAGTTTAGTGAGATGAATAGGTAGGTAGGTTGATGATAACCTTCATCCTGTACCTTGTCTGCTAAGAAGGATGTAAACAGATTTAATTGGTACTATAGTCTATACTTGGAACCAAAGTTTGCTTTTTCCCCCTAAAAGTAAGGCTAAGTACAACATGCATTCAAGCTGGAGAATATACTCATTCAATTCAATGCAGACGATGTAGCTAATCTCTATCTAAAGTGTTCATGCATAGTACAAGTCCTGTTATACTGTGGTACAGGATATCTCATATTGTATTACTGTCAGATATAAAGGGGAAAATTATTTGTGTTTATGAAATAGATGGTTGAAGAATGTAGATTTCTTAGATCTAGTTTAGGTTTCAGCAGTCATAAACTGAATGAGTGTTTCCTCCTTGATGGTTGCATTCCTGGGGAAGCAAATTAGACAATGAGCTAAAAAGTACAGGCTGCCAGTGGGGAAGGTTGCAAGAAGCAGAAAAAAAGTGACACAATAAGTTTGTAAAGAAAAAAAAGCACACTGCAGTCAAGGGTCAGGAAAAACTCTACATGAGAAAAAGTTACTTCCTTTCCTGAGAAGTCTTTTGAAAGATAACTCTGGGAATCATTTGCTGTCTGCCTAAATTCAGCACTGCTTTTCTGTCCTTCTGTGAAACATTGATAAATTGCATCTTATCAATTAAAACAGATAAACATAATAGATAGCATAAGTGAAATACAGCTGCAGGCTATTTCTGGAACTGCTTGCCATGTTAAGTTCTGTATCACTGTGCAAGTTCATTGTCGTGTCAAGGCAACTCAGGAAGTCGCCATGACGTGATGCTAAGAATTGACTGATTCCATTTTAATTCATGAGAACAACTTTCCTCAACTGACTTTCAAATCTACTTTCACTGAAGTGTGATACATTATTTGATAGATCCTTAAACACTGTCTTAGATACAATGTTCTTATGTTGTTCCACAGAATCTGAAAAAAAAACCTGGGCATTTTGTACTTTAGATGTTTTCTCCATATTCAGGCATTAGCATTAACAACTTACGAGAAACTTCTGCCGAACATTAATTTCCATATATTAGCTGAGATGAGTACTAGGGATTACAGTTTGAGTACAGAGCAGTATGATGCAATCAATCTGTGCTGCTCCTCTGTGTGTGTGTGTGTGTGTGTGTGTGTGTGTGTGTGTGTGTGTGTGTGTGTGTGTGTGTGTGTGTGTGTGTGTGTGTGTGTGTGTGTGTGTGGTAATCTGTAGTTTAGTTTAATGAACCACAAAGATGGTTGGCAGGAATCTCAGATGTAAAACCTTAAGATAAGCCAATGTCCTTGACAGCTGCCAACTTCAAGCTTAGAGATGCAAAAGAAATGCAACAGTATTATACAACATTTATACATGTCCTGCTAAAGTCAGCAGTACATACTGTTTTAATTATTCATTCGTTAAAAATGTTATCTATTTAAGCAGAAGTAGCACCAGAAACTCCGAAGCTGACTAGGAAGTGGAACACACAAAATGACTGATTGAAGTATCTCACTTTCTGTTACTAAGTAGCTAGTTGGTAATGTGTTATATTTGCACTAACCTACATTCCATGGTAAAACACTGATAATTAAAGATCAGAATTACTATCTAATGTGTCCTTTTCTCTCAGAAGCTGCTGCTCATAGACCCAGCAGTTACACGTTATACATATATTAGCTAATACGTATGTGCATTTCTCCTCTTTTCCATTCCAGTTTACAGGAAGAGAATGTCATAAGCAGGACCAAAGCTCATTACTTAAAGCGCATTATGTTTTACACTTCCCTTGTTCAGATGCAGGTGTCACTTAAATGGTTTGACAGTATTGTCTTTATACCAGCTTCCTTGATCTTCAGTTATTTATCATATTCTTACTATGCATAACGCATTGGCTTTTCCACAGTTGGGTGAAAAACAGAATCCATATAGTTTTTGTGGCAGGTTCCTCTAACTAGTGCCAATATAACCAGTGGTGTCCCCCCAGGGGTCTGACCTGGGTCACTTCCCATTCATCAAAACTGATAACCAGGACCTCTGGTTAACCAAATTTGCAGATGAATGTCAATTGGTATAAACTGCCTTTCAAATAAATGTACCTTTCAGAAAGAACATAACTGGTGTATGGATAATGGGCTTAAAATGAATCCTAAAAAGAACAGGGTTAGTTCTTTCAGAGAACAGCAATTACTCACAACATGCAGTATAAATAATATTCCAGCAATAAACAAAAAGGAAGGTAGGACTTAAGAAAGCTATGTAATGTTTGACTGAAAATGATTGGGTAGATTATAGGTGATGTATAATGCATACAACTGGGTGTGTGTCAGTACAATTTGTCATGTAAAATGCTTGCAGCTAGAATTGTGTCGGTGTGGTTTGTTTTCTTTTATATAAATGTATGATTGCTTATGTTGTACGTGATGGTTTAATAAAGGTGTTGCTTATGTTGTACATGATGGTTTAATAAAGGTGTTTCTTGGTTTAAAAAAGGGGGCAGGAAGTGAATAATTTATGTAATGTTGCTTAGGTTATATGATATATAACAATATATGTGAAGTATAATGTTTGTAAATGTGAACTTGTTAATATAATTTGATTACTTTTGTATAAATGTAAATTTGCCTATGTCACAAGTGGTAATTCAATAAAGGGGTTTTAAAAAATGGTAGTCAGGGACTGGGACACTGGAGTTGATGCTGTAATCTCTTTTGACCATCATATGGCAGCTGTAGTCAGGAAATTCTTCTACCTAGCACAACTAATAGCCAAAGGTATTTCAAATAGCTCCAGAGATGTTATTGTTCACCTGTACTCAGCATTCATCAGACCTTATAGAGTATATAGTAAAATACATCCTTTGTGTTGTCTCTTTCTCAACATACCAACAAACTCAAAAAGCCTCAGTGGTTTCTAAGTTAAACGATCTCCCAAGAGAGGCTAGAAGTTCTGCCCCTGTACTCATTGTCTTATAGACTCCTGAAGGGGTAAGCTGTGCCTTGCTTACCATGGCATTAGAGAGAGAGCCAGCGTGTCAAACAGTGCATCTAACATTAGTTGTGTTACATTATTGCCATTTCGTTTCATACCATTTATGATGCATGTGATATCTTTACAGTGAAGCAATCAGTAATGCAAAAGCAGTCTTGTTTAATGCTCACCTGTTTAGTGTTGTTATTTATGTAAGGTTTACATTTCTCTGTAAAATTGCATAAAGTACAACCTACCATTTTTTTTTCTGCCTGATGAATTTCAAGTGAGAAGTGTACATTGTTTTGTATACTTTTTCAAGGACTCTTATTCAACCATAAGCAATTGCTTAATATGAAATTAGGCATTTTGCTGCAACAGTCCAAAACATACTTACATTTAACCACATTTCTGTAGTACATTGTAATCTGTAATACATGACAGCTAGATACCTCACTAAAATAATTTCACCCTGATGTAACAGACTCCTTGCATATTAAACAGAGCAGTTCCCTCATCTTCTTCAAATGCAACCTTTTCGAATGTATGGGTATCCACAAATATGTTGTCATCTTGCTCCCCTGTCCACTGTGGGAAGTGGTGGTATGCAGTGAGCACTGCAGTGGCTGGGCTAGGCTACAAATTTACTACCAAATTACTTGCCAAGTAAAAACCTATGAACCTATAAGTTTAGAGAGAGTACAATATCAGGTATGAGACATACATAAACAAACAAACAAATAAATAAATAAATAGTTCTAGAGTGAGAATATGTGCCTGTCTGAAAGGGAGAGGCTAAAATTGCAGTCTCATCCCCAGACTGAAGTATGTGGCTCTATTGGGCTTTCAGGAAGGGTGAATTTTATTGGCTTTAAAAAGAATTTTAAGGCCCATTTAAGCTATAGGATGTTACAGCTATGTATCTAAAGGTTTACTGCACTCCTGTGTGTGTTAAACCAAGGTCCCATTTATTTGCATGCCGCAGTGGTACAGCGGTAACGTTGTTACCTCACAGCAAGAGGTTCTCCCGTTCAGTTCTCGGCTGGGCTTGGGAGTGCCTTCTGTGTGGAGTCTGCATGTCCTCCCCGTGGTTGGGTAGCATTCGAAAGACATGCGTGCGTAAATGGGCGTGCCTTCGTTGAAGGTTGAGCATTGAGCTGGCACCTCGGCGTTTCATAAAAAAATCTACTGCCAATCATTAGCGGACCGGAGTTCCGCTGTGGCGACCACTTACCTGGAAAAGCCGAAAAACACACACACATTGGCAGTTCAAATGAAAAGAGATGTGGAAGTTCCCTGATGCCCTGGCCAAATTTCCCCCAGTAGTAGAAATACCACCGCAGGTCTCACCAGAAAAGAGGCTATTAGCCTAGTGCAACTAATCTGGTAAAAAAGGATTAAAAAATGTAGGTACTGCAAAGTAGTAGAGTGAATGAACTTATACTGCTCAACTGTCCATGATTTTGCCTCATATTTTACCACCTTCCTGTAAAATATTTGATTTTCTGATAAATCACCAAAGAGTATAGACAGTCAGTAATGCCAGTCATTAGAGTTTCATATGCATTTCCTCAGAAGGAAATGAAAGACTTAGTAACAGCTTTTATCAGATACAGACAAAATGACAGTGAGATGTTCAGAAAATGCATGTTAATGTAAGACTGGCTGTTCTATTAACCTTTTAAGTGAATTAAAGTAATATTTAAAAAAATGTCCCTGATTTTGGGCCTTTGTTCCCCCATTATTTTTGTCTTCATCCAGAATTCTTGAACAAAAAAGTTGAGGTATTTATGAACCGCGTTGTTAGAGTGGTGATAAAAACTATCATATCATGTTGCTTTCTTACTCCCTGAGAACCTAGGATAGGTCAGCCTTTTATAGGTGGCAAAGATCTGTATTTGGAATTAGGGAAATAGATGCTGAGAGACAAAAAGCAGAAACTGAGTGAGTGACTGAGTTGATAAAAATAATGGGAAAGGATCATTTAATACTAGGTAGGAATGGCAGGTGGACAGCAAAATGATTAGATACCTGCAGGTATTTTAGTGGAGATGGACGTCTATGTGGTCTGCAGATAGTCCCAAGCTGACTGGCTAATAATCACAAATGAAGGCTCAGCCAGTGGACTATGGACAGTACATGGACATAATGCACATACTATCTGTTCTGAACCAGCAGCATGCTTGTCTAACCACTGATAAGTCATCAGCATCATGTAAAAATCTCCTTGGTGATGTTATATGAGCACAACACTGCTGTAAAGGATGTAGAAAGATGCTAATCTGGTGATGTATTCTGGTTACAGGTGTCATGTTTTTGTTTTGTATAATAATTATAATAATTGTTGGCAAGCGTTTAGCTAGAAATGTCAGAAATGCACAATTTGCACTTAGACACTATACTGTTGCCTCCCCACCCACTTAGCTTACATAAAATGCACTCAATTTTCAAAATGCTCATGAAAAAAAAATATTCTCATTTGAGTACCATAAATATGCCTAGCTACAGCCTTTTTTGGGGATGACTTAATAAAACACATACTTTAATCATGTAAGGAAAGCAAATTACATAAAAAGGGAAAAATATGTTGGTGTATATATCCTGGGAACAATCATAAAGTAGAAATATCTGCCAAGCCCCTGAATAAAAACATTATTTCTTTTATCTTTTATTAAGGCACTGAGTAGGACTAATACAGTTTATAGGCTTGCAAAAGCCAATCTGAAGGTTATGAGGTATGGATTGATGATGTCACATCAAGGGCATGACATCAACAGTGAGTCTGTTAAATTCAAAGGCTGAAAAAAAATTACACTGCAATTGGGATCCACGAAAATGGCACGCTGTTTTAAAGCAGTCCCCTATGTCAGCCCCACCCCCCACAATCCCATCATTTATTTATTTATACTAACTCTTTGGCCGTACAAAAAATGATGCATCTGCTACATACTATTCCTAACAACAGTACAGTCAAATTGGACCTGTTGTTTAGAATCCTGAAAAGCAGCATGATTCTCCCTGCTCCATTGCACAAAACCCTTGAAACCCACAATACTCAACAAGGATCACAAGTATAAAAATCCCAGGCTCAGAAAAAGTGCATAAAACAATGAAAATTGCTGTTACTTTTGATATTTATGGCCCAATATTTGCAGACTTGACAAAAGATTGATCAATGAAACCACATGCTCTTGCATTATAGGTTCATAGGTGTGTCCTAGGCTATTAGCCCTGGAGCCTTTACAAGCCTAGCCCATAGGATTACCCTGGCATCGTGCCACCCAACCTTAGTTCCCAGTGCCTCTGTCGAGTAGAGCCACTGGAGTGATCCCCGGGGTGAATTTTCTATTTCCTATTCACTCGTTAAGATTTTTCTTGAAGAGGGCCAGTGAGGTGCTCTGTTTGACATGTATGGGAAGTCTATTCCATAGCATGGGCAGTCCCTGAGTTATAAACCTGTCCCTCCAGCACATTCTCTTGATTGTGGTAATGAGGTTGAGGTCTCTGAAGTGTGTGGTGCAGAGGGATTGAGATTTCTTTAGATGTAGCATTTCTAACAGAGCTGGGTCAGACATGGCTTTGTAAGTCAAGCAGAGATCGCCTCTAAGTAGGTGATATGAGACAGGGAATAGTTGGAGTTTTTTGAGTCTGTCTATATAGGACAAGTGTTTAAGGCCTATGATCCTTTTTGTGAGGTACTTTTGCATCTTCTCCAGTTGTTGCAAGTGTCTAGTGAGGTACATGCCATATGGGACATTGTACTCGATGATTGGCCTAATGAAGGAAGAGCAGACAGAGACAATGACCTCTTTCTTCCTGGATGCAGAACACTTAGTAATGAGATGTGCCATATAGAAGGACTTTCTGACCCCAGTGGCAATGTGGTGATCAAAAGAGCAGTTGCTGTCAGCCTGTGTTCCCAGATCTCTTATAAACGCCTTCTGTGTTCAGTGGACTACTATCAATGTGGTAATTCATGTCAACCTGGTTTTTCCCAAAGGGGATGGCGACGTATTTTTTGGCATTGAGCTTAAGGTCATGGTGGTCTCAATGAGGCCATTCTGTAGGATGTCAACATCACTTGGGGAGTTAATAATAGCTCTCAACTTGCAATCGTCTGCAGACTTTGTCAGCCAGAGTCTCTTCGTGTTGGCCTGGACTTCAGAGAAGTAGATACCAAACAGGATAGGACCCAGGACCGAACTCTGTGGGACTCCATTTGTGACTAGTCAGCAGTCTGACTTGGAGTCAGCTACTTTCACACTGTGGGTTCTGTCTGTGAGCCAGTTTGCAACTCACCTAGTAATATTTGGGTTGATGCCTAGCTTAGTGAGTTTTTCTAGGATTCCTGAGTGGGGAATGGTATCAAAAGCCATGGCCAGATCAAGGTAGGCTGTATGAACCACCTTGCCTTCATCCACAGCTCTGGTGACTGACTCAAAGAAGCCAATCAGGTTGAGCAGCCACAATCTACCCTTCACAAAACCAAACTGTGTAAGATCCAGAGTTTGGAGATTCCCTATATCCTTGTTTATTAGGTCCATGATGATCCGTTCCATAGCTTTGTATATCAGACTCATCAGGCTAATGGGGTGATAGTTCCCAAGGTCTGTAATCGCTCCTCCTTTGTGGAGAGGGGTGACTTTAGCAGTGCACCATTCGGTAGGGACAAAGCCTGAGGTGAGGCTGTGATTGAACAGGGCACACAGGTGAGGTGCCAGTTCACTCTGTAGTTCATGTAGAACACAGCCAGGGATATTGTCAGGTCCTATAAAAGCTATATTCTTGGCCTTGAAAACTGCTGTTTTAACCTGTGGAGCAGTAATACTGGGTGCCTGGCAATCTACTGGTAGTGTGACTGGTCCTTTGGGGGGTAAAACTGGCACTGAATCTGTTGGCCAGTATACTGACAATATCTGTTGGCTCAGTATAGGAGGTACCATTGTACAGCAGCTCAGAGCAAATCTGGGTATTGCCGTGGAGATTCTTTACATGACTATAGAAGGCCTCATGATAACACAGATACCCTTCAGACTCTGAATGTACACTGTGTACCTCGCTTGGTAAGCTTAAACTAAACTACTGGGGAGCTTGGATTTCAGGCAGTCAGAGCAGTGGCCTGAATGGATGGGAAGTTTTTCATCATTACTGGATATCTACTAAATGTAACAATTTTCATCACTATTGCATAGACGTCAAGTTTAACAAAAAAAACCAAACAGATGAGGTGCTTGTATGTGTATTCCTTTATGCTTTGGATAAGAGGCAGAAGTCATTAAGCTGACTGCAGTAAATGGATTAGAAAATGAAAATGACTAGGCTATGGAAGTATAGGAAGTGATGGAATACGTTGTGCCCAGATGTGATATAACTCATGGAGGGGCTAAAATTCATTCAAGCATGTAGAAATAATGTGCCACTGATGCAAAATATTTCACAAGCATAAATGAACTGGCTGAAATGTATGTCTTTACAGAAACTAAAAGGGAAAACATGACAGATTATTTATAAGCATTTTAGACAAGCAACTGTTTCAGAAGTTATCATAAAAGTTAAGAAAAAAACAGATAATAAAATGCTGGAAGAGAAAAAAAATTACTACTAAAATGAAAGAAAAATAGAGTAGCTGATTACTGTGTAATGTGTAGTGTAATGTAATTCTATGGAGGGGGTGGAACTTTTTGTCAACAAACAAACTCCCTTACAGAATGTAGAGCCGATACAGCTGATCAAAATGTACCAGCTTTGCCAGTACAAGACTGCAGTATTCTTGGGATCAGGGAATATGCCCTTTTTCCAACTGTAGTGCAGTCTCTGAGTTGGTATATATTATTATCAGGGGTGTGGGGGGTGTTGGGGGGTGCTGCCAGCAATAAACATTCTGTTCTTTTCTTGTTTCAATCCTTTGTGGATTGATGTTTAATGTGTTTGATGTTTAGGTGCCGATCATTGGTGCATTAACGGGTTGTTTTTCCCCTATAAAATGCTTATAGGGGAGGTATGTGTTGCTAAAGAAACACAACTCTTTCTTGTTTGCATAATTCATGTGACAGACAATTGTGAGTTTGGGACAGTAGGCTTTCACATGACACCAATGATAGTCGGGCAAATGTCATTGTTTTTTGAGGAAAAAATATTTTGGGCTGAGGAATCCATTAAAGCTTGAAAGCACAGATGTTATTCTAGTTAGTTCAGGTGGGAACCTACAGTGTCTTAGGAAAGACTTTGCCTATACATGGAATAAACAAACACTGAATTATTATTTATTATTATTATAAGTGCTCCTGTGGGCCATTTTAAGCCTAGCCAATTTCCCTTTCAAAGGTGAGAATCCAAACCTGTACTTTATGTATGTGAGGTAAACACCTTAACCATTGTCCCAACCCCCCAACCCCCCTGTAATAGATGAAGCATTGCAGTTGCAGTGGTCACCAGATAAATGGACTACCTCTGTCTGCTGAAATCTGCATCAGTAAAATTCATCTCAAGGAAGCATTACTCAGCCCTATGTGCATTAAATGTTCCTTTGCTATCTAATGTCAAAGAGCAGCTGCAGTTCATAGTCTGCACTGGAGATACTGAAGAAGCCATAGAGATGACCAAGTGTTGTGCTAGAGCTGTGCCTGTACCAAACAGGAATGGGTTAGTTAGACTATGTGTCACACTGAAAAGTTTGAACAAAACATACCATGAGAGACAATCATTCCTCCAACACTAGACAATGTGCTACCTGAACTACCAAAAGCCAGGGGCTGTTTTTCCATTGGATGGTCAAGTCATTTCCTGGCAAATTCAACTGGAAGAAAACTGCATAAGCAATATTTTTAATTATTTTAGTAGCTATTTCATTTGGATTGTCATTGCAATACCATTGACTATTCTAGATTGAGAGAAGAGAGATACTCTGCCAGCAAGAAAGTGTGGCATTGAGTATGGATGGTATTCTGATATGCTGCATCAGTAAAGAAAAATATGACAGAACATTGCCTGCAGTACTGCAGAGTGCAGACGTATAAAGATGGAGGTTTAAGGTTTAATGAAGGCAAAGAGCTTTTTCATAAAAATCTAACTGCAAGTTATAAGATGCTTACTTAATGAAGAAGGAAAGTTCACCGACAACTACAGAAAAGCCAGCCTGTCAAGTAGAAAAACCCTTCTGAAAATGTCACAGAATTTTAAATAATCTCAGAGATGGAACACTACACTGGTAGATTTTTACCTGACCTGCTATATGCTACAAGATATTTCGCTACACTGATGAAGAGTGAGGAATGCTAGAACTGAACACTAGCTCAAGTAAAAGTGCTTGATAAATTACCTGAATTCAGAAACTCCAATGTTTAATTTCTTCAGTAGTTCTTAAAACATAATGGGCCATATTACATCAACTGCATAGCTTCACCTTTTCTGTGAAACGAATAAGTAACAATGGTGCCAGTTTGTCTTGTAACTTGATTTTTTGTTTTGTTAACACATCCATAGTTCATTCATTCATTCATTTGCTAATTACCTGCTTAATGCAGGCTGACAGAGAAGCAGAAGGTTATTCTTGCCACAATGAGTAGGCCTACAGTACAGAAGCTAATCCTGGAAAACAATACAGTGTGTTACAAGACACACACACAAATATACAATGGGCAGCTTGAAAGACCAATTTACTTACAGCACAGCTGTGTGACGTGGGAGCAAACTGGATTGTACCCGGTATTACTATACTGCTTGTACAATACAGAATGTGCAGAGTCCGTCATTATTAACAACTGCCCCTTGTACAACAGTGTCACACATGAGAACAAGGTGATTGATTGGGTGTAGTTTTATTGAGATGCAATGAATCATTCCTATTTTTATTTTTTTTAAACAGTTACTCTTATATGTTTAATAGGCTGCAAGATGTACTCCACACCTTATATGATGTTACAACTGTTATTACTGCGATGAGACCTGATAACAATATTCTCCCTCTCTTTACTCTTTTATCAGCGTTCATTCAAATGTCATAGTTTTAATATGCAAAGTATAAGTTCCTGTGTGGTCTGATCAGATAATGGGCAGGTTAGTAGAATGTTTTTGCATAGCCCCAAAGGTTTGACTCTAGAAGAGTGTCAAAACATTATTTATTTTATTTGTTCATATTAATATTATGTGTGGAAGTGTAGGATACACGTTATTAACAGATTATCGGCCTGCTTATGTCGTAATCATTGTTCCACCATCCTGTCCTTTCTTGTTCCCTATTTGTTTTTTTTTTACTCAAATAATTTTTTATTTTGATTTAAAACATAATAATGATTGTTTACAATTAATAAATATTCAACTATATACAATATTTACATTTAGTCTGACAAATAGATTAAGATAACAGATCTATGTAAAAACAATGATGTTGATACATTATATTTAAATTATCAGGAATAGTCTGATTCCAATTGCAAGGCATCAATCAATGTCAAAACTTTTCTCCAAGGGTTATTGACTAATGGCTTGGGATGGATTCTCAGTTCTTTGGTTTTGATCTCCATTAAAACAAACTTCTTCAGTAGACATAGAAATTCCTCCATGGTGGGCGCTGTGTTGGATTTCCATCTTCTGGTTATACATTTTCTAGCTATTGCTAGTATAGTCCATATTAAATACAAATCCAATTTCTTCAAGTGAGGATTATTGATTACATTCAGTAAAATTAGAGATGTCAAAATAAATTTATCTGTATAAAAAGCTTGTAAAAAATTATTAATCTCATTCCAATATGTTCTAATACTGACACAATCATAAAAAACATGGGACCAGTCTGCGTTAGCTGATCCTTGCCATCTCCAGCATACATTATTACTTGAGGTGTTTATCTTTGAAAATTTCTCAGGTGTTAAGAAGGATCTATGTAGATATTTCCATTGAAATATTCTCCAGTATTGTGAATGGGATGTTAATTTAACTGAGACTAATTTATTTGTCTTATCTTCTATTGATAGGGGAGTCTGTATACCTTTAGTTAAATATTGCCAATAGGATACATTAGGAGCTGTCCTATAAGCAATTAATACATTATATAAGTATGATAACTTGTTTTTTGTATTAGTGTTGTTATAGATAATTTCAAACAACCAATATATAAATTTAGGGATATTTTTAAATGATGAATTGTTTACTATTCTACATAGATCCTTAGAATATGTTAAAACACTCTGCAACATTAGCCAATCGTTAGGTGTTAATCCATAAACTGAGATTTAATGCTGTGTTTCCAAGACTTGTTGTTTTTTTACAATGAAACCAACATATTAAGTTCTTATTCCCCCGTGAAGCAAAAATCTCTCTATGTACTTTATCAGGGAAATTTCTTGTAATACTGAATGGAGTTAATAAAGCAAACCAAAGTTTTATATCTATATTCATATTGACAAATTTCCTAAAGGCGTCAAAATATGGTTTATTAGGTTTAATTTGGTTGGTTTTGCTATATTACATTTATTCCTGTTTTACAGACTGGCTACAGTATAGAGGACTTCCTATCTTGTTGACAATGTTTTGAGTACGAACAGTAGTGCGAATCCGGTAAACAATAAAGGAGGCCTTCAAGAATCCACAACGATACTGCCGTATTTTAACACAAAGTAATTTATTCTGTTAAAAGTGTTCCACAGAGTAGTGAAAATCACTGGACACAAAACACATAGTAACCTTTAAAAATCATGGATTAAGCGCTTTCGTCTCGGTTCGGATTAAGTGCTTAATCCATGATTTTTAAAGGTTACTATGTGGTTTGTGTCCAGTGATTTTCACTACTCTGTAGAACACTTTTAACAGAATAAATTACTTTGTGTTAAAATACGGCAGTATTGTTGTGGATTCTTGAAGGCCTCCTTTATTGTTTACCGGATTCGCACTACTGTTCGTGGTTTGTGGTGGATTTTGGTTACTGGTGATTTGAATGTTTTGGGTACACTTATGTACTAAATCTG
Source organism: Protopterus annectens (assembly GCF_019279795.1). NCBI lineage: Eukaryota > Metazoa > Chordata > Ceratodontiformes > Protopteridae > Protopterus > Protopterus annectens. Next base: position 1,279,580,277 of record NC_056746.1, on the reverse strand, counting down.
AGATTGGGTTTGGGTGACCCAGAGTAAAGCAAAAAAGAAATTGTAAAACTAAACATCTCTGTCTACTGTGAGGTCATATGTCATCAGTATAATTAGAGATTGAGGGTTGGTAGGATGAAGCCCCAACACTGAGAAGTGAAGGGAACGCTGCAAAAGAGTTGTTACCTTTTATATATGTTGCCTATTTATCTGTTTTGTGATGAGTGCAGGTTTTGACCCCATGCTTTAGACTGGATGTGATTCACTGAACTTCAGTAAAACAAGGACCAGTCACTCATCCTGTATCCACCAAAATCAATATTGTCAAAACAGATGCAGCTATCTACAAAACTGACTCCTTTTACAGGGCCACAATAGGGAACACAGACTCAAAGCTTTCTGATCTAAGATCCATCCAGATGCTGAAACTTGTTATGTCCTGTCTAAAAGGAAGTATTTAGCCATAATTTGGGCTATTAAGTTCTTGTGGTACATATATTGACTGATGCATTCACAACTGACAGAGTGGATACACCCATTATTCATTTAATTAATAGTAGAAATCTTGATTACTACCTTTTTACTTTCAGATATTTAATCGGAGAATAATGAGCCGTAATGCTCAAGTTGCGTATTATGCAAGGAATGTGCAGTGTGTGCTCAACACATTTTCAAGGTAGCTATTACCAACAGTTCAGCAATGCAATAGTCTAAGGGAGGATTTGGAAAGGCTGAACAACTAAGGAGAAAAATACCGTTTGATGTTCAGTACAAATAAATGCAAATTATTACACTAAGGTGGCATCAACCTTGGCATGAAGTATTTGTCTCTGAGGAAAGGAATTGATGAAAAGGATCCGAGCATACTAACCATGCCTGGAGTGGACTAATTGTAATACGCATTAATACCAGGAAAGAAAAGGTCAGGGGTATGTCCTTGGGAGGATAGACTCTAGAACCAAAGAGGTAATGTTGCCACTTTATTGGACCCAGCCCACACCTTGAGATAGCTGTGCAGTTCCTGAGGCATACATAGATAAAGAAAACAGGTTGCAAGTAGAAGTCCAGAGCAAAGCCATCAGAAAAGTGTGTAGGATAAGAATGGAAATGATTTGGAGAGAGACTAGAGGAGGTGGAGTTCTTCTAACTAAAGATCACTGATTTGGTGTGAGGGTGATGCCAGTGTTAGTGGTACAACAGGCAATAAATTTGCTTTTGGTGCTGAAGGCTGTGGGTTCTATTCCAACAACAGGTAGCTTGACTTCTGACACTGAAGTGCAGCATGCTACCCTTTGGATGCAATGTTAAACTAAGGTCCCATCTGCTTGAGTTGGTGGTAGCACAAATGGAGGTAAAAGATTCTAAGGTACCTAATGAAAAGAGTAGTCTTAATTTATGGGAGAGGTGGGTTTGGCATAATGGTTAAGGTCTTCACCTCATAGACACAAAGTAAATTGTTTGATCCTGACCTCTGGATATTGGCTAGGCTTAAAATTATCCTTCATGACAGTTAGCCTAGTATGAACCTATGACTATACCATACCAGAGACAGGGCATAGATATGGATACACAAGCTCATGTCAGGTAGATGTGATGGAGTCATCCTGAACAGGAAGGTCAAGGTGGGGAGAGATGACACAGGTGTCAGACTGTATGAACTAAATGTTTTTTTTTTGCTTTTTTTCCTTTTTTTCTTTTTTTTTTTTTTTTTGCTTTTTTTCATTTATGAACTAAATGTTCTCAGCACCTCTGTAAGCACTTCTTTACAGAGAGAAAGAGAGAGAGAGAGAGAGAGAGAGTTGTGGATTCATGGAATGGACACCCACAAATGGTAGTGGAAGAGGTATCTACAGACCTTTTGGGGGGGGGGCATGGACTTGATGGAGAAGGTGTGAAAGGAAAGTAACGTATGGAGGGGAGGTAGAAGATTATTATTTACCATTTGTTAGCCAGGTATCTGGACTGGCAGAAGACCCCTTTCAGCCTTGACCCAGGTGACAGTAATAAAGAGATTTTAATTAAAAATGAAATGTGTGATGTACAAACACTTGAGACTGTGATTACATAAAACAAATGTGGTATGATTACACTGAATACACACTCTTATAATTAACAATATTTATACATATTATATAAGGAAAATATTAAGAAATATTATTTATATTATACGCAATTTATTTAGATGCTTTTGTTTTATGAAGTTGGCCAAGAGCACATTAGTGGACTCTAGCTAAGAATTATGTCTGTCACATTTACAATTGGCCATATTGTGAAAGTGTTCAGACAGGGATTTTTTAAACTCAGCAAGAGAATTTAGTGCCATTATTTCAAATGGAATTTTATTTCATAATACAGGGCCTAATCTGCAAAAGTCACGTTCTCCAATAACATGTACCGTAAGAGTACACTAGACAGGCTTATTGTCTTCTTCTGCCATGAGGCCATACCTTTCAACCTGTTAGAGCAATAAATCTGGACAAAGCCTAAAATAATGAGGGGACAAAGGCCCCAAAACAGGGACATATTGTAAATATTGCTTTTATAAACTTATAAAGTTGCTAGAATTATAGGTCTTGTGTTCGCATGCATTAAGGATATGAAGTCTGAAACTCAAATATGTGTCATTACTTATGACTTCAGTCCTCACTGATTTGCCAGACAACCACCAGTTTTATGAGGAATAAACTAAAAACATAAGGCAAAAATCTGGACATCCTGTGAAAATCTGTACAGCTGAGAGGTATGCACAAATGTGATGTAATGCAAAGGTGGCAGAACAGACTGAAGAAATCATTGTGCATGAAGGAACCCTTGTCAAGCAATTAGTATCTAAAATTTTGGTAAGACATGCTAGGAATTACAGAAGGCAATTTATTTGAATTCATGCTGCCAGAGAAGTGCAGCAGTGAGCTATAGACTGCAAAGCCTATTCTGCCCAGGAGAACTACATGAGTCAAGAGGTTTATCCTTTAATGGCAAGCAGGCCGTAGTCTTTAGATGAAGATGTTATTGAGTTAGTATATGAGCACTACTAGGGCTTCCCCAAATGTAGAGAAAAAGTACAGTTGTCTTTTGATTGGATATAGGGAAATATATCAAATGTAAAGTGACAGTGTGCATTAATTTTGTCATTTGAAAAGCCAAGAAAGCAAAGGGACCCACCAGCAATGGCACGACTAGTTGATGGACCACAGGAGATTTCCCCAAACTGTTTTATTAAATTTTAAGATATAAAGAAAAGTACATGCATGTGCAATCCAGAAGGTAGTCCCAGCAGTAAACCTTGCAACTAATAATAATCTCAATATACATTTGCTTGTATACTGCATAACAAATTTATTTGTCCATTATGACATTAAATCTCAAAACTAAGCCACTGGTCAAAGGGCTAACCTAAACTACTTCCTCTTATTTTAGGAATGTCAGTCAGGAGTATGGTCATCATGTTATCTTTCTACTTCCTCTTATTTTAGGAATGTCAGTCAGGAGTGCATTAGGAGTATGGTTATCCTGTTATCTTTCTACTTCCTCTTATTTTAGGAATGTCAGTCAGGAGTACATTAGGAGTATGGTTATCATGTTATCTTTCTACTTCCTCTTATTTTAGGAATGTCAGTCAGGAGTACATTAGGAGTTATTTTAGGAATGTCAGTCAGGAGTACATTAGGAGTTATTTTAGGAATGTCAGTCAGGAGTACATTAGGAGTCATTTTAGGAATGTCAGTCAAGAGTACATTAGGAGTTATTTTAGGAATTTCAGTCAGGAGTATGGTCATCATGTTATCTTTCTACTTCCTCTTATTTTAGGAATGTCAGTGAGGAGTACATTAGGAGTTATTTTAGGAATGTCAGTCAGGAGTACATTAGGAGTTATTTTAGGAATGTCAGTCAGGAGTACATTAGGAGTTATTTTAGGAATGTCAGTCAGGAGTATGGTCATCATGTTATCTTTCTACTTCCTCTTATTTTAGGAATGTCAGTGAGTACATTAGGAGTTATTTTAGGAATGTCAGTCAGGAGTACATTAGGAGTTATTTTAGGAATGTCAGTCAGGAGTACATTAGGAGTTATTTTAGGAATGTCAGTCAGGAGTACAGTAGGAGTTATTTTAGGAATGTCAGTCAGGAGTACATTAGGAGTTATTTTAGGAATGTCAGTCAGGAGTACAGTAGGAGTTATTTTAGGAATGTCAGTCAGGAGTACAGTTGGAGTTATTTTAGGAATGTCAGTCAGGAGTATATTAGGAGTTATTTTAGGAATGTCAGTCAGGAGTACATTAGGAGTTATTTTAGGAATGTCAGTCAGGAGTACATTAGGAGTTATTTTAGGAATGTCAGTCAGGAGTATGGTCATCATGTTATCTTTCTACTTCCTCTTATTTTAGGAGTGTCAGTGAGGAGTACATTAGGAGTTATTTTAGGAATGTCAGTCAGGAGTACATTAGGAGTTATTTTCGGAATGTCAGTCAGGAGTACATTAGGAGTTATTTTAGGAATGTCAGTCAGGAGTACATTAGGAGTTATTTTCGGAATGTCAGTCAGGAGTACATTAGGAATTATTTTTGGATTGTCAGTCAGGAGTACAGTAGGAGTTATTTTAGGAATGTCAGTCAGGAGTACATTAGGAGTTATTTTCGGAATGTCAGTCAGGAGTACATTAGGAGTTATTTTAGGAATGTCAGTCAGGAGTACATTAGGAGTTATTTTCGGAATGTCAGTCAGGAGTACATTAGGAGTTATTTTAGGAATGTCAGTCAGGAGTACATTAGGAGTTATTTTAGGAATGTCAGTCAGGAGTACAGTAGGAGTTATTTTAGGAATGTCAGTCAGGAGTACATTAGGAGTTATTTTAGGAATGTCAGTCAGGAGTACAGTAGGAGTTATTTTAGGAATGTCAGTCAGGAGTACAGTAGGAGTTATTTTAGGAATGTCAGTCAGGAGTATATTAGGAGTTATTTTAGGAATGTCAGTCAGGAGTACATTAGGAGTTATTTTAGGAATGTCAGTCAGGAGTATGGTCATCATGTTATCTTTCTACTTCCTCTTATTTTAGGAGTGTCAGTGAGGAGTACATTAGGAGTTATTTTAGGAATGTCAGTCAGGAGTACATTAGGAGTTATTTTGAATGTCAGTCAGGAGTACATTAGGAGTTATTTTAGGAATGTCAGTCAGGAGTACATTAGGAGTTATTTTCGGAATGTCAGTCAGGAGTACATTAGGAATTATTTTTGGATTGTCAGTCAGGAGTACAGTAGGAGTTATTTTAGGAATGTCAGTCAGGAGTACATTAGGAGTTATTTTCGGAATGTCAGTCAGGAGTACAGTAGGAGTTATTTTAGGAATGTCAGTCAGGAGTACATTAGGAGTTATTTTCGGAATGTCAGTCAGGAGTACATTAGGAGTTATTTTAGGAATGTCAGTCAGGAGTACATTAGGAGTTATTTTCGGAATGTCAGTCAGGAGTACATTAGGAGTTATTTTAGGAATGTCAGTCAGGAGTACATTAGGAGTACGGTCATCATGTTATCTTTCCTTATATTCTCCACACTGACCTTGCACTCATCGGTAGTATCCTCCACTTAACTCAATAACTCTGTGGCTTCAAATTATCATGCAAAACCATCTTTTTATGCTCTATTCCCAAGCCAGGATCCTACCCAGCTTTCCCTTTACACTCATGGCTCTGTATCATCTACACTGTTCACCCCCTTTCTGTTTACACTTCTTATACATCAATTAGTGCAAACATGCCACTCCGCATTGACTCCTTTGTCCTCCCCTAAATCCCTATCCCAATTTCCTTTCTTCTTTGTATAATTTCTTCCTGATACCCCACCCCTGTCTCATTCGCACTGCTTCCCATTTCTTATTTTTCCTTTTTCACAAATCCCCTGTCAGACAGCATCTTACCCCATTTCTCATCTCTTCCCGATTATGCCACTTTCCAAATCACTTCCTCACAATCTCAGTTGCCTATCAATATTTTCTAGCTCCATCCCACATCAGTTATCTCATCACCGTCATTAATGCAATCTTTTCCTCACTTGTACCGATTTTTCTCTTCTTTCTACCCAAGTACAACAAAACACCATTCATTCACCTTTTGTTACATACATATAATTCCCTAACTTTGCTAACTTGTTACACATCTGTGCTAGTTCTGTATTTACCCCCACATATGTAGGTTATCTCACACCTCTGTGCCACATCTTCAGCCGAACTTCACCATCCTTCTTTTTCATCCTGACTGGATTATGTTACCACCTGTGAAGTAGATATTTGAAGACGTCTCTACTGATCCTACAAATTACAATTTCCTATGTACCTCCCATGTCTCTTATGCTGAACGTCCTCATCTTCCAGGATCACATCCTTTGTGAACCAGCTACAAAATAACTTAACCATGCCTTCTATAGTCCTGTAAATATTTTCTGTTTTCCTTTCCTTACCTCTAGCTATGTTTGCTTTATTATCCATCCTTTAAACCTACATCCTTCTGTTCAGCCTTGCAAGTCTTCCTTTTATTTATTCTTCTGAGAGAGCTACAACTCAGATAATCGTCTGCACACAATCCATGTTTCTCTTCACTTTGTGACCTCCCCTGCACCTGCCTGCCATGTCTGTGATCAGCATGACTCTTCCCAATTGCTTCCTAAACTAAGAAGGGCTCATCACTGTGCAGCCTTCATCCAGGCAGCCATCATGAGATTTTCTAATGCACCCAGGTGTTTCCTCTGTTTATGTTCAAAATGTCCTAAGGGGTAGTAATACAATGGGGATACGCAAGAGCATGTTACCAACTTCACTGAGAAGCACTACCCTTAAAAAGGCTCGCCCCTTAACACTGTAGTCTCCAGCAGGCTTATAGGTAAAATGCATCGCCCCATAGAGTCACAACCTTCCCCACAGTGGGCTTGAACAGGGTCTGTCTAATTCCTATCCTCCATCCATTCAGCTCCTGCAGTATCCAGGTTATTAATGGAGCTTGTGTCCACTGGGTTATAGTCAGGACTTCATTCTCCTGTATCATGAAGCCAACCTATACTCAGTTCATGCTGTTACTTTAATGTTTCATGGACATAAAGTCTTCCATACTTCCCTGTTCATGCAAACTGTTGGAACATCTCATCTCTTTCTTTCACCATAACTGTTCCATTCTAGCTTGTCAGGCTTTTTAAGTGCATCCCAACACTTCCTCTATATTCTTTTCCCCTAAAAAATTATATCCCTCTAACCTTTTCACTGTTTACATGCCACTTATGGTCTTTAATATTTTGTTCCTTTTTCCAGACACATTCTTCCTAACTGGTGTTCCTTCTACCCTTTCATTTTTGACAGTCACCACTCGAGTATATTGCAAAAATATGGCATCACTCAACCTCTCCCATTTACTTCCCTGCTAAAATCCCATATATTTGTAGTCTCATTTCCTTTCACTTCCAAGCAAATGTGCAAAATACCCACTAAACCTCTGTCAACACTTTGTCCCAGACAAACTGAGTAATTATTACCGCAGATTCCTTGATTCTACCCTCATTGATCTGATCTGATCCAGACCCTCCATTTATCTATATTAATTTTATCTTCTACAGTAAGTCTTCTCAAGTTTTGGCCATGATTTCTGTTATTCTTGAATAAATCTTCAGGCTTTTCTCCTCTTCAACAGTGATAACGCCAGATTTTCCCCTTTACCATAACATAGCGTACCATAATTAGCAGTGACTTCTGGAGGTGAAATCTTAATACTGACACTGGAGCAAGACCCTAAAAAAGGGCCAATATGCTCAGTAATATTTTATACACACCAGTCAGAAGCACCATGTAAGCATCTGCAAATAAAGTTAAATTACCTTTAAGTCCCATTTCTCTCCAACCACTTAATAATGCTGATAACTTTTGTAATAGCCTATCACTAGTGAAAACAAACATGATGATAGTGGAAGCACTTACTGTGGTCACATACCTCACTACACCAGATGTGAAAATCCACCTCCGGCTGCAGTTTACATCCATATAAAGTCATATATGGATTTAATCTGCATCAGAAATGGACTCTTCTTAACTAGCTCTAGTGTCTCCAAAAGAAACCACCAATCCACCATATGAAAGTATTTTTGACTATCGAAAAAGTACCACACTCAACTCTGACTGGTTTTCTGTCTCTCTCCCCCTCACTATAAAATCTAATAGGAGTTTCCACTGATCTACTGATGACAATCTCTTCACAATACCTACCTGTACTAAAATCTCGAGTAGATGTTGCCCATCTTGGATAACCTTTGCAAAATGTCTCACATCTGTTTTTTTAAAGGGAAATGGGATGGAAATTTACATGGTCCCATGGTTCCATTTTACATTTAGGGAGAACACTAACTGTGCCCTGTGTCACTAACACAGTCAGTCCTCCCTGCTGCTTATATATCCAAAAGAGTGTCTCAGCCCATTGGCTACTTCAAATCCTATCATTTTATAAACGTCTACTGGGAAGCCAATGGGGCCACATGCTTACCCTTTTCATACATTTGACTGCTACTAACCCCCCCCCCCCAACCTCTGCATTTGTTTAACTTATGTCATTTTTTCTATCTTAATACCTTTCCAGTACAGTATGGTACTGAAAACTCTCCTTCACCTAATATTTCACCTTCCTATACAGGTGCTTTTAAAAAAATCCGCTAATAACCCCAAATTTTCCTCTTCCAGTGTTTATGTTACCTCATTTTCCCACTTCTGGGCTTTAATATTTATCTTTTGCTCTTAATATCATGTCTGAAATGAAAAATGCTACCTCCACATCAATATTCCACCATTATTTCTCTCCCCTCTATATGTCCTAGCCTTTCACGCTGCAGATCTTTATTTTCTTTCCTTCTGTATACTTTCTCGTGAGTATTACCTACTCTTCTCTGCAACTTTACTAGCTCTCTGTTCTCCACTTTGATCCTTCTTTCTTAATTGTACTTTGTTTCAATTATCCTTCTACTTCATGCAGCTTTAATTCTCTCCCACCAGCTTCCTACATCACTATCATCCCACAGGTACTTCCTAAAAACCTCCTGTAACACCTTCTTTATCTTTATCTGCTTACCCATATGTCATCATTTTCCCATAATCCATTTATGCATTCCTCTTTTCTTTTCCCAATTCCCCTTCTACCACTGCTTGGGTGTGATCTGTGAGGTCTTCTTTCATTACACTTACATCGCTTGACTCTAGAGCTGTTTCCCAGTCTACCAACACCCGATGCATCCTGCTAGTCTGTTTCTATTTATCACTCGAGAACACATTTTCTTCTATCTTTCAACTTTTCATTGTAAATGGTGAACACCCCCAGTTTATCCTTTCCTGTTTTCAACTCCTTCTGACAAGCTACTGCAACATTCTTCTGTGCCACACCCCGCCTGTAACATGGGGTTAACAACTTCCTTTGTAAAGAACCTTCTGAGAACCCTTGTGCAATTAACACTTGGTCCATAAAATGTTTCAACATCATAATTTTCCTGTTATGAGTTTACTCATCTACCTTTTTCATCCTCCACATAAGTCTCTGCTTCCCAATCCAGATTTCTACTCTTCATCAGCATCAGTCATTGTCTGCCACACCTTTTCATAAGCTTCCCCCCTGTTTTGCATCTTAGAAACCTCCCTTCTCCTCATCTTGATTACTTGTAATATTACTATATTTGCCCCTTCCCCTACCAAGCTTCTTAATGCCCTATTTATTGTTGGGTGGTTAATCCCCCCATATTCTGGGTAACTCTCCTAATTTCCATACCCTACACTCCTCACCAATGCCCTTTTTTACAACATGCCCCTCAACCATTTTCTTGGCAGTAGGTCTCAGGAACCCTTATGTAGTTGATTTTGAGGAGTCAGTGGTGTTCTCCATAGGGTGATGGGACCATTCTCCACAGGGTGACACGTCCATTTAGCCTGGCTCTGTGTCACAGAGGATTATAACCCTGAGTATATCCCATGTGAATGAGATTTGACTAGCAAACCCATCACTGGTGGACCCAGTTGTGTGGTAGGATGGGGATTATGGCACACATGGAGGTCTGAGTAGGGAGTGCAGTTTCTGTGGTGAAGACAAGGGAAAACACCACTTATGCTACACTCATTGAGGCAGGTTTGCTTGGAGGGAACACCTCTTTTGAAAGTGAGTGGACACCCTATACAGGTAGCACTTTGCAAGGTTACCCCCAATACCTTTCCATGTGTGCACAGCTAGGGCCAGGGAGCAAAGGTAGAAAAAAAACCTCAAATCTCCCCTGATGGCTGTCTAAATTACCTCTCAACCTGATTATAGGGAATAAATGGACTGACTGGTTTGGACATCAGAGGGCTGATGATCAACAAATCGGTGGGTGGGGCAAAAACTAGAAAAATGGTTGAGGTCCAGTTGGTCAGTACAGTGCATCCCAGGCCTTTGGTTACCCTAATTGTGTTCTGTTACATATCCTTTCTCTCTTCCTTCTCTTTTTTATCTCTTCCTGATTCCTCCATAACTACCTATATCATGCACTCCCTTTCCTTAATTTACCACTGCTGTGAATTCACTCCCATCAGTCTACTTCTCTCTCCATTAGTAGTGTCTGCAACTCCCTTTCGTTAGTTTACCACTGCTGTGAATTCACTCCCATTAGGTTACTCCTCTCTCCATTAGTAGTGTCTGCAACTCCTTTTCCTTAATTTACCACTGCTGTGAATTCACTCCCATCCGTCTACTCATCTCTCCATTAGTAGTGTCTGCAACTCCCTTTCGTTAGTTTACCACTGCTGTGAATTCACTCCCCTCAGTCTACTCCTCTCTCCATTAGCAGTGTCTGCATTGTCTAAAATCTTCCTTTTTACTCAAATTTTCTCTCCAATCACTTGGGTCCTCTTATTTCCACCTCCCATTTTTGTCCTTATCCTGTTATCTGTTCAATATCATTTTGTAGTTTATCATTTCCAACAATGTAACCAGCATCTGTACTGCACCCTGTTTCACTTCCTTCTCCTCACAGCCCCCATTTTCAGATTTAATCTTCCCATATCTCTCTCTCTCTCTCTCTCTCTCTCTCTCTCAGTGTTTCCTGTATTCCCTCTATCTCCAATACATCCCTAACTTCTACTCCTCTCCTCATTGTGATTTTAACCAATTTTATACCTTAAACGCATCCACAGTTCCTTCCCAGCTGAAATCTCCTTAATCCTATTTCATTAGTTTTGTAACATATGTGCCCCTCTGCTGTTGCCTTTATTTAATCGTAACCACATCCTCTTAATAAGCCTCCAAGAATTTAGCATCAATGTTATACCTCTCCTCTAGTTACTGCACTTAACGTAGTGTAGCCATGCATCTAACGTCTACCATATGCAAATCTATAACTGAAAAATCAAGCTATATGACTGAACGGTTGAAAACCAAAACCAGAAATAAAAATATAAAGAACAACTACTGCAAATGTATTTAATATTCTCAGTTAGCACTTTTGTTCCAAACATGCAACTTCATCAGACTCTGTATGCAAATCCATACTAAGTCATATCATATTTCATCCTCATGGAGAACAAATTAAAAAATAAAACCATTATGCACAGTTCATTGCCTAACCTGTCTAAATGTATTACAAGCAGTAAACATTCTTTCTCTACCTTCCAAATACCTCTATATATACATTGTCAGGCTCTGTGCATTTTTTTCAGTTAACATTACTATTCTCTATGATACAAGTAATATTAAAATAAAACAGTTCCTAATTCTAATTTACCACTATGTACTCACCTTCTCCTCCAACACTCTAATTCTAAAATCTAACCAGCTGCAGGTAACTATTGCTTCTTTTAATGGACACACATTCTCACCATTATTTGTGAAGTCACCCATCTTGCCCCTTACAACTGACCACTGTACCTTTAACCAGTCATAGTTAATGACCGCTTGTTTTAACACAAGATCGTTTTAGCTATCCTTTCTTTTTAATATAGATACTTTTAAACCATAAGCTTCATCTTAGACTAACATCTCTTGAAGTTGCTAATCTTTCATTCCAAGTATGTAATGTTTTATTTTTATTTATTTATCCTTTGTTCACCAGTTTAGTCACATTAGGCTAGTAATCTCTTTTCAGGGGAGACCTGAGGTGGTATTTACACTGCTAGGAGAATTTGGCTAGGGCATTGGGGATCGTCATCTACTCTTTTTGATAGGTGTTTTAGTATCTTTTACATCTGCCTGAGCTACCACCACCTCAAGCAGATAAGACCTCGGTAGAATGTCTCATCCAAAGGATGACACACACAGGAGTAAAGCACCCTCTTATGCTGCAATTCAGTGTCACCAATCTATCTGCCTGGTGAGGAAATAGAACCCTCGACCTTCAGCACCAAAGGCAAGTGTGTTTTAGTGCTTCAGATAACAATACCAATTCCTGTAACATTTTAGTTATACAGCAGAATGATCCTGAAGCTTTCCATATAACTTGGTATCTCCTTCCATATTGTATTTAGCTAGAAGTATCAACTGTTTTCTTAATGCTGACATAAACTGCAATATATGCATTTGAATTTGTGATGCCCAGTTGTCTCTCTTTTGGCATATAATGCCTTCCCTTTAGTTATAATATTACATTTATCTTCTGCCTCTGCCCCACCAGCACAAAATAATTTTAACACATTTTTGTATTAGCTGTCACATATAGTTAATAGGATGAAAGTACACCTTCAAGGGCCATTACAGGTATTATGTCAGCCATTCTCCCACTTCTATTTACAAAGGCTTAGCCCTAGTTGTAGCCAGTAAACCATACTACCGCATGCTTTCAAACCATACCAACCTTCTTCTTCTTCTTCTTCTTTCGTCTTATTCCCAGTTAGGAGTCACCACAGCAGATCACCTGTCTGTTCATGACTGGCAGTAGAGTTTTACGGTGTTGAGTTGCCAGCTCGGGGCCTAACCTTCCCAGAAGGCACACACACACACCCACACCTAGGGCTAATTTAGAGTATTTAATCCACCTACAGCATGTTTTTGGGATGTGGGAGGAAACTGGAGCACCCAGAGGAAACCCATGCTACCACAGGGAGGAAATGCAGACTCCGCACAAAAGGCAACCCAGCCGAGGATCTTACCGGAGAACCTCTTGCTGTGAGGCAGCAACACTAACCACTGCACCACCGTGGCTGCCCTCAAACCATACTAACCAATGCCTCCAAACCATACTACTCCATGCTTTATAACATGTTTTATAACCATACTACCCCATGCTTTCAAACCATACTGCTCCATGCTTTATAACCATACTACCCCATGCTTTTAAACCATACTATCCCATGCCATCAAACCATACTACCCCATGGTTTCAAACCATTCTACCCCATGCTTTATAACTATACTACCTCATGCTTTATAACTATACTACCCCATGCTTTATAACCATACTACCCCAAGCTTTCAAATCATACTACCCCATGCTTTCAAGCCGTTCTACCCCATAATTTCAAACCATACTACCCCATGCTTTCAAACCATATTACTCCATGTGTTACAACCATACTACCCCATCAAACCATTCTACCCCATGCTTTCAAGCTTTCAAATCATACTACCCAGTGCTTTGCATAGACATTCTTATCAACAGCTCCTTGTCACCACCCGCTCATTTATCAGCTCCCTATTCTCCTGCTTTTCTCTGGCTACCCTGGCTACTCTCTTTCCCCTGAAAAATGATTCACATCCATCCCCTCGACTTTGTTCTTCCACTAGACTGCCACGAGTCTTGATCCAATAAGTAAAGCTGACAACTTCTCCAGTCCTACAGCTGCTGTCATCTGCTGAATGCTTCTATCATGTGTTCTTCCAGTTTTCTACTTCTTCCTGGAAGTTCTTTTGTGTAATATTCTCTTCATGGAATTATTCTAAATCATTCCAGGAATTTCTATTTTCCCTTTTAAAGTGGAGCAGTCTCCATATCCATCTGCTTCAGCACCCTTCTTCTCAGCTTAACACTTCTCCGGCTACACTGAAGAACTTCAATCTCTGCTACTCCCACAATGCTTATCATCTGCCCCTTGGGCTTTCTTACACCACACACCATCACTCTTAACTGTATGAGCTGTGTGACCAGTGCATTATCCATCTTGGGGTGTCTGTTGCCACCAGTTACCTTTGGCCACTTTGTACTTCTACAAATATGTCTCTGCTCCTCCAGTACTAGCAAGCCTTACTATGTTTGGTGATATCCTTGAGTATCGGGCAAGGCATACTGTCCCCTTTTCATACAGTTCATAATGCACCTCTGAATACTGGTTGTGCTACAGCTCCTGCATCCCTCCTTAAGTTCCACATTGGTGGGAAATGGTAGTCCCCCTCCTATAGACATCCAGGGGGGAAATACCTTTCACATGTAACCTCCTTACCATACATTCCCAGGCATCTAGTTTAAACAGTAATTTACTCATTCTGTAACTGTGACATTTTATGTTGAAATGCCTAGGATGGAGATAATTCCTTTCCAATGCTGGCTGGCCTTCTTTCTGACAAGGTCAAGAGCTATTTCTTCACATAAAATCTGACTCTTTCCTTTTGTCCCTTTTCTTAGGACACTTATTGCAAGATTTTCCTTTCTGACCAGTTCTGTTGATTTTTTTATAAGTGCTCTTCTATTGTACTGAATGACTCATCCCTCCATATTTGCAACTGTATGTTTGCTGACCACACTTTCAAGTTCAGCAAGTTTCCTTAACATTTGAGTTGCTAGGGATTTTAACTTCTCTGTTTCTTCACACACTTTCTTTAAGGTCAGCAAAATCAGTGGACACACTCTCCATTGCAGATCTTCTTATACTCTAGTCTCAAAAACTGTCTTCTGGTTGATTAGTGTCAGAGCATACTCCTTCACACCCTTACATTTTTAACATCAATGAATATAATCTACAGAGCCCATCATCTAAGAAGAATGTTGCTTAGGCTCCACAACATCCCTAATGAACCATGGAAATGTGAGAGTCACTAAAAAGATGTACTAAAAAAGAACCCCTACATTGTTGTAATAGACTCTTTTTTTTTCCAGGTACTTAGCAACTGCATACCTACCTGATATGATTAGCGGCACAGTAATAATTTGATTAAAATTACATTTATACTTTGTGAATATCAAAATGTCCTCATTATGGTTATGAGTACCAGTTTAAGGCAAACAACTTTATGAAGTTTTCCAAAACCTGTGTCTTTCTGCATAACACAGACCAGCCCATATAGATTCATAGGTGTGCACTAAGCTAGTGACCACATAGATTCCTAGGTGTGCAGTAAGCTAATAACCACCAGATTTATTGGTGTCCACTAAGATAATGACCACATAGATTCATAGTTGTGCACTAAGCTAATGATCAGTAGATTCCTAGGTGTGCACTAAGCTAATGAACACATAGATTCATAGGTGTGCACTAAGCTAATTACCACTAAATTCATAGGTGTGCAATAAGCTAATGACCACATAGATTCATAGGTGTGCACTAAGCTAATTATCAGTAGATTCATAGGTGTGCACTAAGCTAGTGAATACATAGATTCCTAGGTGTGCACTAAACTAATGACCACATAGATTCATAGGTGTGCACTAAGCTAATGACTACTAGATTCAAGGTGTGCACTAAGCTAATGATCAGTACATTCATAGTGTGCACTAAGCTAATGACCACAAGATTCATAAGTGTGCACTAAGCTAATGACCACCAGATTCATAGGTGTGCACTAAGCGAATGACCACATAGATTCATAGGTGTGCACTAAGCTAATGATCACCAGATTCATAGGTATGCACTAAGCTAATAACCACATAGATTCATAGGTGTGCACAAAGCTAATGACCACAAGATTTATAAGTGTACACTAAGCTAATGACCACTAGATTCATAGGTGTGCACTAAGCTAATGACCACATAGATTCATAGGTGTGCACTAAGCTAATGACCACTGGATTCATAGGTGTGCACTAAGCTAATGACCACTAGATTCATAGATGTCCACTAAGCTAATGACCACTAGATTAATAGGTGTGCACTAAACTAATGATCACTAAATTCAAAGGTGTGCACTGCGCTAATGACCACCAAATTCCTAGGTGTGCACTAAGCTAATGAACACCAGATTCAAACATGTGCACTAAGCTAATGACCACTGGATTCATAGGTGTGCACTAAGCTAATGACCACTAGATTCATAGATGTCCACTAAGCTAATGACCACTAGATTAATAGGTGTGCACTAAACTAATGATCACTAGATTCAAAGGTGTGCACTGCGCTAATGACCACCAAATTCCTAGATGTGCACTAAGCTAATGAACACCAGATTCAAACATGTGCACTAAGCTAATGACCACTAGAGTCATAGGTGTGAACTAAGCTAATGACTACAGAGATTCATAGGTGTGCACTAAGCTAATGACCACCAGATTCATAGGTGTGCACTAAGCTAATGACCACATAGATTCATAGGTGTGCACTAAGCTAATCACCAACAGATTCATAGGTGTGCACTAAGCTTAGGATCACTAGATTCATAGTTGTCCACTAAGCTAATTACCACTAGATTCATAGATGTGCACTAAGTTAATGACCACTAGATTCATAGGTGTCCACTAAGCTAATAACCACCATATTCCTAGGTGTGCATTAAGCTAATGACCACCAGATTCAAAGGTGTGCACTAAGCTAATGACCACATAGATTCTTAGGTGTGCACTAAGCTAATGACCACATAGATTAATAGGTGGGCACTAAGCTAATGACCACATAGATTCATAGGTGTGCACTAAGCTAATGATCAGTAGATTCATAGGTGAGCACTAAGCTAATAACCACTAGATTCCTAGGTGTGCACTAACCTAATGACCACATAGATTCATAGGTGTGCACTAAGCTAATGACTACTAGATTCATAGGTGTGCACTAAGCTAATGATCAGTACATTCATAGTGTGCACTAAGCTAATGACCACAAGATTCATAAGTGTGCACTAAGCTAATGACCACCAGATTCATAGGTGTGCACTAAGCGAATGATCACATAGATTCATAGGTGTGCACTAAGCTAATGATCACCAGATTCATAGGTATGCACTAAGCTAATAACCACACAGATTCATAGGTGTGCACAAAGCTAATGACCACCAGATTTATAAGTGTACACTAAGCTAATGACCACTAGATTCATAGGTGTGCACTAAGCTAATGACCACATAGATTCATAGGTGTGCACTAAGCTAATGACCACTGGATTCATAGGTGTGCAGTAAGCTAATGACCACTAGATTCATAGATGTCCACTAAGCTAATGACCACTAGATTAATAAGTGTGCACTAAACTAATGATCACTAGATTCAAAGGTGTGCACTGCGCTAATGACCACCAAATTCCTAGGTGTGCACTAAGCTAATGAACACCAGATTCAAACATGTGCACTAAGCTAATGACCACTAGATTCATAGGTGTGCACTAAGCTAATGACTACAGAGATTCATAGGTGTGCACTAAGCTAATGACCACCAGATTCATAGGTGTGCACTAAGCTAATGACCACATAGATTCATAGGTGTGCACTAAGCTAATGACCAAAAGACTCATAGGTGTGCACTGAGCTTAGGATCACTAGATTCATAGTTGTCCACTAAGCTAATTACCACTAGATTCATAGATGTGCACTAAGTTAATGACCACTAGATTCATAGGTGTCCACTAAGCTAATGACCACCATATTCCTAGGTGTGCATTAAGCTAATGACAACCAGATTCAAAGGTGTGCATTAAGCTAATGACCACATAGATTCTTAGGTGTGCACTAAGCTAATGACCACATAGATTAATAGGTGGGCACTAAGCTAATGACCACATAGATTCATAGGTGTGCACTAAGCTAATGATCAGTAGATTCATAGGTGAGCACTAAGCTAATAACCACTAGATTCCTAGGTGTGCACTAAGCTAATGACCACTACACTCATAGGTGTGCATTAAGCTAAAAACCACTAGATTACTCGGGGTGCACTAATCAAATGACCATTAGATTCATAGCTGTGCACTAAGCTAATGACCACATAGATTCATAGGTGTGCACTAAGCTAATGATCAGTAGATTCATAGGTGTGCACTAAGCTAATGACCTCTAGATTCATAGGTGTGCACTAAGCTAATGACCATCAGATTCATAGGTGTGCACTAAGCTAATGACCACTAGATTCATAGGTGTGCACTAAGCTAATGACCAATAGATTAATAATTGTGCACTAAGCTAATGATCAGTAGATTGATAGATGTGCACTAAGCAAATGACCACATACATTCTGAGGTGTGCACTAAGCTAATTACCACTAGATTCATAGGTGTGTACTAAGCTAATGACCACATAGATTTATAGGTGTGCACTAAGCTAATGATCAGTGGATGCATAGGTGTGCAGTAAGCTAGTGACCAAATAGATTCTTAGATGTGCAGTAAGCTAATGACCATATAGATTCATAGGTGTGCACTAAGCTAATCACCACCAGATTCATAGGTGTGCACTCAGGTAATGAACACCAGACTAATAGGTATGCATGAAGCTAATGATCAGTGGATTCATAAGTGTGCACTAAGCTAATGACCACTAGATTCATAGGTGTGCACTAAGCTAATGAACACCCGATTCAAACATATGCACTAAGCTAATGACCACTAGATTCATAGGTGTGCACTAAGCTAATGACCACAGAGATTCATAGGTGTGCACTAAGCTAATGATCACCAGATTCATAGGTGTGCACTAAGCTAATGACCACATAGATTCATAGGTGTACACTAAGCTAATGACCAACAGATTCATAGGTGTGCACTAAGCTTAGGACCACTAGATTCATAGTTGTCCACTAAGCTAATTACCACTAGATTCATAGGTGTGCACTAAGTTAATGACCACTAGATTCATAGCTGTCCACTAAGCTAATGACCACCATATTTCTAGGTGTTCATTAAGCTAATGATCACTAGATTCATAGGTGTGCACTAAGCTAATGACCACTAGATTCATAGGTGTGCACTAAGCTAATGACCACATAGATTTATAGATGTGCACTAAGCTAATTATCAGTGGATTGATGGGTGTGCACTAAGCAAATGACCACATACATTCTGAGGTGTGCACTAAGCTGATTACCACTAGATTCATAGGTGTGCACTAAGCTAATGACCGCATAGAGGTATAGATGTGCACTAAGCTAATGATCAGTGGATTCATAGGTGTGCAGTAAGCTAGTGACCACATAGATTCCTAGATGGGCACTAAGCTAATGACCATATAGATTCATAGGTGTGCACAAAGCTAATGACCACCAGATTCATAGGTGAGCACTCAGCTAATGAACACTAGACCCATAGGTATGCATGAAGCTAATGATCAGTGGATTCATAAGTGTGCACTAAGCTAATGACCACTAGATTCATAGGTGTGCACTAAGCTAACGAATACCAGATTCATACTTGTGCACTAAGCTAATGACCACTAGATTCATAGGTGTGCACTAAGCTAATGACCACAGAGATTCATAGGTGTGCACTAAGCTAATGACCACCAGATTCATAGGTGTGCACTAAGCTAATGATCACCAGATTCATAGGTGTGCACTAAGCTAATGACCACATAGATTCATAGGTGTACACTAAGCTAATGACCAACAGATTCATAGGTGTGCACTAAGCTTAGGACCACTAGATTCATAGTTGTCCACTAAGCTAATTACCACTAGATTCATAGGTGTGCACTAAGTTAATGACCACTAGATTCATAGGTGTCCACTAAGCTAATGACCACCATATTCCTAGGTGTGCATTAAGCTAATGATCACTAGATTCATAGGTGTGCACTAAGCTAATGACCAATAGATTAATAATTGTGCACTAAGCTAATGATCAGTAGATTGATAGGTGTGCACTAAGCAAATGACCACATACATTCTGAGGTGTGCACTAAGCTAATTACCACTAGATTCATAGGTGTGTACTAAGCTAATGACCACATAGATTTATAGGTGTGCACTAAGCTAATGATCAGTGGATTCATAGGTGTGCAGTAAGCTAGTGACCAAATATATTCTTAGATGTGCAGTAAGCTAATGACCATATAGATTCATAGGTGTGCACTAAGCTAATCACCACCAGATTCATAGGTGTGCACTCAGGTAATGAACACTAGACTAATAGGTATGCATGAAGCTAATGATCAGTGGATTCATAAGTGTGCACTAAGCTAATGACCACTAGAATCATAGGTGTGCACTAAGCTAATGAACACCAGATTCAAAGATATGCACTAAGCTAATGACCACTAGATTCATAGGTGTGCACTAAGCTAATGACCACAGAGATTCATAGGTGTGCACTAAGCTAATGACCACATAGATTTATAGGTGTGCACTAAGCTAATGATCAGTGGATTCATAGGTGTGCAGTAAGCTAGTGACCAAATATATTCTTAGATGTGCAGTAAGCTAATGACCATATAGATTCATAGGTGTGCACTAAGCTAATCACCACCAGATTCATAGGTGTGCACTCAGGTAATGAACACTAGACTAATAGGTATGCATGAAGCTAATGATCAGTGGATTCATAAGTGTGCACTAAACTAATGACCACATAGATTCATAGGTGTACACTAAGCTAATGACCAACAGATTCATAGGTGTGCACTAAGCTTAGGACCACTAGATTCATAGTTGTCCACTAAGCTAATTACCACTAGATTCATAGGTGTGCACTAAGTTAATGACCACTAGATTCATAGGTGTCCACTAAGCTAATGACCACCATATTTCTAGGTGTTCATTAAGCTAATGATCACTAGATTCATAGGTGTGCACTAAGCTAATGACCACTAGATTAATAGGTGTGCACTAAGCTGGCCACTAGATTAATAATTGTGCACTAAGCTAATGATCAGTAGATTGATGGGTGTGCACTAAGCAAATGACCACATACATTCTGAGGTGTGCACTAAGCTGATTACCACTAGATTCATAGGTGTGCACTAAGCTAATGACCACGTAGATTCCTAGATGGGCACTAAGCTAATGACCATATAGATTCATAGGTGTGCACAAAGCTAATGACCACCAGATTCATAGGTGTGCACTCAGCTAATGAACACTAGACCCATAGGTATGCATGAAGCTAATGATCAGTGGATTCATAAGTGTGCACTAAGCTAATGACCACTAGATTCATAGGTGTGCACTAAGCTAACGAATACCAGATTCATACTTGTGCACTAAGCTAATGACCACTAGATTCATAGGTGTGCACTAAGCTAATGACCACAGAGATTCATAGGTGTGCACTAAGCTAATGACCACCAGATTCATAGGTGTGCACTAAGCTAATGATCACCAGATTCATAGGTGTGCACTAAGCTAATGACCACATAGATTCATAGATGTACACTAAGCTAATGACCAACAGATTCATAGGTGTGCACTAAGCTTAGGACCACTAGATTCATAGTTGTCCACTAAGCTAATTACCACTAGATTCATAGGTGTGCACTAAGTTAATCACCACTAGATTCATAGGTGTCCAATAAGCTAATGACCACCATATTCCTAGGTGTGCATTAAGCTAATGATCACTAGATTCATAGGTGTGCACTAAGCTAATGACCAATAGATTAATAATTGTACACTAAGCTAATGATCAGTAGATTGATAGGTGTGCACTAAGCAAATGACCACATACATTCTGAGGTGTGCACTAAGCTAATTACCACTAGATTCATAGGTGTGTACTAAGCTAATGATCAGTGGATTCATAGGTGTGCAGTAAGCTAGTGACCAAATAGATTCTTAGATGTGCAGTAAGCTAATGACCATATAGATTCATAGGTGTGCACTAAGCTAATGACCACTAGATTCATAGGTGTGCACTAAGCTAATGAACACCAGATTCAAAGATATGCACTAAGCTAATGACCACTAGATTCATAGGTGTGCACTAAGCTAATGACCACAGAGATTCATAGGTGTGCACTAAGCTAATGATCACCAGATTCATAGGTGCGCACTAAACTAATGACCACATAGATTCATAGGTGTACACTAAGCTAATGACCAACAGATTCATAGGTGTGCACTAAGCTTAGGACCACTAGATTCATAGTTGTCCACTAAGCTAATTACCACTAGATTCATAGGTGTGCACTAAGTTAATGACCACTAGATTCATAGGTGTCCACTAAGCTAATGACCACCATATTCCTAGGTGTTCATTAAGCTAATGATCACTAGATTCATAGGTGTGCACTAAGCTAATGACCACTAGATTCATAAGTGTGCACTAAGCTAATGACCACCAGATTCATAGGTGTGCACTAAGCTAATGACCACATAGATTCTTAGGTGTGCACTAAGCTAGTGACCACATAGATTAATAGGTGTGCACTAAGCTAATGATCTGTAGATTCATAGGTGAGCACTAAGCTAATAACCACTAGATTCCTAGGTGTGCACTAAGCTAATGACCACTACACTCATAGGTGTGCACTAAGCTAATAACCACTAGATTACTCGGGGTGTACTAAGCAAATGACGACTAGATTCATAGGTGTGCACTAAGCTAATGACCACATAGATTCATAGGTGTGCACTAAGATAATGACCTCTAGATTCATAAGTGTGCACTAAGCTAATGACCACCAGATTCATAGGAGTGCACTAAGCTAATGACCACTAGATTCATAGGTGTGCACTAAGCTGGCCACCAGATTAATAATTGTGCACTAAGCTAATGATAAGTAGATTGATGGGTGTGCACTAAGCAAATGACCACATACATTCTGAGGTGTGCACTAAGCTGATTACCACTAGATTCATAGGTGTGCACTAAGCTAATGACCACATAGATTTATAGATGTGCACTAAGCTAATGATCAGTGGATTCATAGGTGTGCAGTAAGCTAGTGACCACATAGATTCCTAGATGGGCACTAAGCTAATGACCATATAGATTCATAGGTGTGCACAAAGCTAATGACCACCAGATTCATAGGTGAGCACTCAGCTAATGAACACTAGACCCATAGGTATGCATGAAGCTAATGATCAGTGGATTCATAAGTGTGCACTAAGCTAATGACCACTAGATTCATAGGTGTGCACTAAGCTAACGAATACCAGATTCATATTTGTGCACTAAGCTAATGACCACTAGATTCATAGGTGTGCACTAAGCTAATGACCACAGAGATTCATAGGTGTGCGCTAAGCTAAAGACCACCAGATTCATAGGTGTGCACTAAGCTAATGATCACCAGATTCATAGGTGTGCACTAAGCTAATGACCACATAGATTCATAGGTGTACACTAAGCTAATGACCAACAGATTCATAGGTGTGCACTAAGCTTAGGACCACTAGATTCATAGTTGTCCACTAAGCTAATTACCACTAGATTCATAGGTGTGCACTAAGTTAATGACCACTAGATTCATAGGTGTCCACTAAGCTAATGACCACTATATTCCCAGGTGTGCATTAAGCTAATGATCTCAAGATTCATAGGTGTGCACTAAGCTAATGACCACTAGATTCATAGGTGTGCACTAAGCTAATGACCAATAGATTAATAATTGTGCACTAAGCTAATGACCAGATTGATAGGTGTGCACTAAGCAAATGACCACATACATTCTGAGGTGTGCACTAAGGTAATTACCACTAGATTCATAGGTGTGTACTAAGCTAATGACCACATAGATTTATAGGTGTGCACTAAGCTAATGATCAGTGGATTCATAGGTGTGCAGTAAGCTAGTGACCAAATAGATTCCTAGATGTGCAGTAAGCTAATGACCATATAGATTCATAGGTGTGCACTAAGCTAATCACCACCAGATTCATAGGTGTGCACTCAGGTAATGAACACTAGACTAATAGGTATGCATGAAGCTAATGATCAGTGGAGTCATAAGTGTGCACTACGCTAATGACCACTAGATTCTTAGGTGTGCACTAAGCTAATGAACACCAGATTCAAACATATGCACTAAGCTAATGACCACTAGATTCATAGGTGTGCACTAAGCTAATGACCACAGAGATTCATAGGTGTGCACTAAGCTAATGATCACCAGATTCATAGGTGTGCACTAAGCTAATGACCACATAGATTCATAGGTATACACTAAGCTTATGACCAACAGATTCATAGGTGTGCACTAAGCTTAGGACCACTAGATTCATAGTTGTCCACTAACCTAATTACCACTAGATTCATAGGTGTGCACTAAGTTAATGACCACTAGATTTATAGGTGTCCACTAAGCTAATGACCACCATATTCCTAGGTGTGCACTAAGCTAATGATCACTAGATTCATAGGTGTGCAATAAGCTAATGACCACTAGATTCATAAGTGTGCACTAAGCTAATGACCACCAGATTCATAGGTGTGCACTAAGCTAATGACCACATAGATTCTTAGGTGTGCACTAAGCTAATGACCACATAGATTAATAGGTGTGCACTAAGTTAATGACCACATAGATTCACAGGTGTGCACTAAGCTAATGATCAGTAGATTCATAGGTGAGCACTAAGCTAATAACGACTAGATTCCTAGGTGTGCACTAAGCTAATGACCACTACACTCATAGGTGTGCACTAAGCTAATAACCACTAGATTACTCAGGGTGCACTAAGCAAATGACCACTAGATTCATAGGTGTGCACTAAGCTAACGACCACATAGATTCATAGGTGTGCACTAAGCTAATGGTCAGTAGATTCATAGGTGTGCACTAAGCTAATGACCTCTATATTCATAGGTGTGCAATAAGCTAATGACCACCAGATTCATAGGTTTGCACTAAGCTAATGACCACTAGATTCATAGGGGTGCACTAAGCTGGCCACTAGATTAATAATTGTGCACTAAGCTAATGATCAGTAGATTGATGGGTGTGCACTAAGCAAATGACCACATACATTCTGAGGTGTGCACTAAGCTGATTACCACTAGATTCATAGGTGTGCACTAAGCTAATGACCACATAGATTTATAGATGTGCACTAAGGTAATGATCAGTGGATTCATAGGTGTGCAGTAAGCTAGTGACCACATAGATTCCTAGATGGGCACTAAGCTAATGTCCATATAGATTCATATGTGTGCACAAAGCTAATGACCACCAGATTCATAGGTGTGCACTCAGCTAATGAACACTAGACCCATAGGTATGCATGAAGCTAATGATCAGTGGATTCATAAGTGTGCACTAAGCTAATGACCACTAGATTCATAGGTGTGCACTAAGCTAATGAATACCAGATTCATACTTGTGCACTAAGCTAATGACCACTAGATTCATAGGTGTGCACTAAGCTAATGACCACAGAGATTAATATGTGTGCACTAAGCTAATGACCACCAGATTCATAGGTGTGCACTCAGCTAATGACCACATAGATTCATAGATGTGCACTAAGCTAATAACCACTAGATTCATAGGTGTGCACTAAGCTAATGACCACTAGATTCATAAGTGTGCACTAAGCTAATGACCACCAGATTCATAGGTGTGCACTAAGCTAATGACCACATAGATTCATAGGTATGCACATAGCTAATGATCAGTAGATTCATAGGTGAGCATTAAGCTAATAACCATTAGATTCCTAGGTGTGCACTAAGCTAATGACCACTACACTCATAGGTGTGCACTAAGGTAATAACCACATAGATTCATAGGTGTGCACTAAGCTAATGATCAGTAGATTCATAGGTGTGCACTAAGCTAATGACCTCTAGATTCATAGGTGTGCACTAAGCTAATGACCACCAGATTCATAGGTGTGCACTAAGCTAATGACCACTAGATTCATAGGTGTGCACTAAGCTAATGACCAATAGATTAATAATTGTGCACTAAGCTAATGATCAGTAGATTGATAGGTGTGCACTAAGCAAATGACCACATACATTCTGAGGTGTGCACTAAGCTAATTACCACTAGATTCATAGGTGTGTACTAAGCTAATGACCACATAGATTTATAGGTGTGCACTAAGCTAATGATCAGTGGATTCATAGGTGTGCAGTAAGCTAGTGACCAAATATATTCTTAGATGTGCAGTAAGCTAATGACCATATAGATTCATAGGTGTGCACTAAGCTAATCACCACCAGATTCATAGGTGTGCACTCAGGTAATGAACACTAGACTAATAGGTATGCATGAAGCTAATGATCAGTGGATTCATAAGTGTGCACTAAGCTAATGACCACTAGAATCATAGGTGTGCACTAAGCTAATGAACACTAGATTCAAAGATATGCACTAAGCTAATGACCACTAGATTCATAGGTGTGCACTAAGCTAATGACCACAGAGATTCATAGGTGTGCACTAAGCTAATGACCACATAAATTTATAGGTGTGCACTAAGCTAATGATCAGTGGATTCATAGGTGTGCAGTAAGCTAGTGACCAAATATATTCTTAGATGTGCAGTAAGCTAATGACCATATAGATTCATAGGTGTGCACTAAGCTAATCACCACCAGATTCATAGGTGTGCACTCAGGTAATGAACACTAGACTAATAGGTATGCATGAAGCTAATGATCAGTGGATTCATAAGTGTGCACTAAACTAATGACCACATAGATTCATAGGTGTACACTAAGCTAATGACCAACAGATTCATAGGTGTGCACTAAGCTTAGGACCATTAGATTCATAGTTGTCCACTAAGCTAATTACCACTAGATTCATAGGTGTGCACTAAGTTAATGACCACTAGATTCATAGGTGTCCACTAAGCTAATGACCACCATATTTCTAGGTGTTCATTAAGCTAATGATCACTAGATTCATAGGTGTGCACTAAGCTAATGACCACTAGATTCATAGGTGTGCACTAAGCTGGCCACTAGATTAATAATTGTGCACTAAGCTAATGATCAGTAGATTGATGGGTGTGCACTAAGCAAATGACCACATACATTCTGAGGTGTGCACTAAGCTGATTACCACTAGATTCATAGGTGTGCACTAAGCTAATGACCACGTAGATTTATAGATGTGCACTAAGCTAATGATCAGTGGATTCATAGGTGTGCAGTAAGCTAGTGACCACATAGATTCCTAGATGGGCACTAAGCTAATGACCATATAGATTCATAGGTGTGCACAAAGCTAATGACCACCAGATTCATAGGTGTGCACTCAGCTAATGAACACTAGACCCATAGGTATGCATGAAGCTAATGATCAGTGGATTCATAAGTGTGCACTAAGCTAATGACCACTAGATTCATAGGTGTGCACTAAGCTACGAATACCAGATTCATACTTGTGCACTAAGCTAATGACCACTAGATTCATAGGTGTGCACTAAGCTAATGACCACAGAGATTCATAGGTGTGCACTAAGCTAATGACCACCAGATTCATAGGTGTGCACTAAGCTAATGATCACCAGATTCATAGGTGTGCACTAAGCTAATGACCACATAGATTCATAGATGTACACTAAGCTAATGACCAACAGATTCATAGGTGTGCACTAAGCTTAGGACCACTAGATTCATAGTTGTCCACTAAGCTAATTACCACTAGATTCATAGGTGTGCACTAAGTTAATCACCACTAGATTCATAGGTGTCCAATAAGCTAATGACCACCATATTCCTAGGTGTGCATTAAGCTAATGATCACTAGATTCATAGGTGTGCACTAAGCTAATGACCAATAGATTAATAATTGTACACTAAGCTAATGATCAGTAGATTGATAGGTGTGCACTAAGCAAATGACCACATACATTCTGAGGTGTGCACTAAGCTAATTACCACTAGATTCATAGGTGTGTACTAAGCTAATGATCAGTGGATTCATAGGTGTGCAGTAAGCTAGTGACCAAATAGATTCTTAGATGTGCAGTAAGCTAATGACCATATAGATTCATAGGTGTGCACTAAGCTAATGACCACTAGATTCATAGGTGTGCACTAAGCTAATGAACACCAGATTCAAAGATATGCACTAAGCTAATGACCACTAGATTCATAGGTGTGCACTAAGCTAATGACCACGTAGATTTATAGATGTGCACTAAGCTAATGATCAGTGGATTCATAGGTGTGCAGTAAGCTAGTGACCACATAGATTCCTAGATGGGCACTAAGCTAATGACCATATAGATTCATAGGTGTGCACAAAGCTAATGACCACCAGATTCATAGGTGTGCACTCAGCTAATGAACACTAGACCCATAGGTATGCATGAAGCTAATGATCAGTGGATTCATAAGTGTGCACTAAGCTAATGACCACTAGATTCATAGGTGTGCACTAAGCTAACGAATACCAGATTCATACTTGTGCACTAAGCTAATGACCACTAGATTCATAGGTGTGCACTAAGCTAATGACCACAGAGATTCATAGGTGTGCACTAAGCTAATGACCACCAGATTCATAGGTGTGCACTAAGCTAATGATCACCAGATTCATAGGTGTGCACTAAGCTAATGACCACATAGATTCATAGATGTACACTAAGCTAATGACCAACAGATTCATAGGTGTGCACTAAGCTTAGGACCACTAGATTCATAGTTGTCCACTAAGCTAATTACCACTAGATTCATAGGTGTGCACTAAGTTAATCACCACTAGATTCATAGGTGTCCAATAAGCTAATGACCACCATATTCCTAGGTGTGCATTAAGCTAATGATCACTAGATTCATAGGTGTGCACTAAGCTAATGACCAATAGATTAATAATTGTACACTAAGCTAATGATCAGTAGATTGATAGGTGTGCACTAAGCAAATGACCACATACATTCTGAGGTGTGCACTAAGCTAATTACCACTAGATTCATAGGTGTGTACTAAGCTAATGATCAGTGGATTCATAGGTGTGCAGTAAGCTAGTGACCAAATAGATTCTTAGATGTGCAGTAAGCTAATGACCATATAGATTCATAGGTGTGCACTAAGCTAATGACCACTAGATTCATAGGTGTGCACTAAGCTAATGAACACCAGATTCAAAGATATGCACTAAGCTAATGACCACTAGATTCATAGGTGTGCACTAAGCTAATGACCACAGAGATTCATAGGTGTGCACTAAGCTAATGATCACCAGATTCATAGGTGCACTAAACTAATGACCACATAGATTCATAGGTGTACACTAAGCTAATGACCAACAGATTCATAGGTGTGCACTAAGCTTAGGACCACTAGATTCATAGTTGTCCACTAAGCTAATTACCACTAGATTCATAGGTGTGCACTAAGTTAATGACCACTAGATTCATAGGTGTCCACTAAGCTAATGACCACCATATTCCTAGGTGTTCATTAAGCTAATGATCACTAGATTCATAGGTGTGCACTAAGCTAATGACCACTAGATTCATAAGTGTGCACTAAGCTAATGACCACCAGATTCATAGGTGTGCACTAAGCTAATGACCACATAGATTCTTAGGTGTGCACTAAGCTAGTGACCACATAGATTAATAGGTGTGCACTAAGCTAATGATCTGTAGATTCATAGGTGAGCACTAAGCTAATAACCACTAGATTCCTAGGTGTGCACTAAGCTAATGACCACTACACTCATAGGTGTGCACTAAGCTAATAACCACTAGATTACTCGGGGTGCACTAAGAAAATGACGACTAGATTCATAGGTGTGCACTAAGCTAATGACCACATAGATTCATAGGTGTGCACTAAGATAATGACCTCTAGATTCATAAGTGTGCACTAAGCTAATGACCACCAGATTCATAGGAGTGCACTAAGCTAATGACCACTAGATTCATAGGTGTGCACTAAGCTGGCCACTAGATTAATAATTGTGCACTAAGCTAATGATAAGTAGATTGATGGGTGTGCACTAAGCAAATGACCACATACATTCTGAGGTGTGCACTAAGCTGATTACCACTAGATTCATAGGTGTGCACTAAGCTAATGACCACATAGATTTATAGATGTGCACTAAGCTAATGATCAGTGGATTCATAGGTGTGCAGTAAGCTAGTGACCACATAGATTCCTAGATGGGCACTAAGCTAATGACCATATAGATTCATAGGTGTGCACAAAGCTAATGACCACCAGATTCATAGGTGAGCACTCAGCTAATGAACACTAGACCCATAGGTATGCATGAAGCTAATGATCAGTGGATTCATAAGTGTGCACTAAGCTAATGACCACTAGATTCATAGGTGTGCACTAAGCTAACGAATACCAGATTCATATTTGTGCACTAAGCTAATGACCACTAGATTCATAGGTGTGCACTAAGCTAATGACCACAGAGATTCATAGGTGTGCGCTAAGCTAAAGACCACCAGATTCATAGGTGTGCACTAAGCTAATGATCACCAGATTCATAGGTGTGCACTAAGCTAATGACCACATAGATTCATAGGTGTACACTAAGCTAATGACCAACAGATTCATAGGTGTGCACTAAGCTTAGGACCACTAGATTCATAGTTGTCCACTAAGCTAATTACCACTAGATTCATAGGTGTGCACTAAGTTAATGACCACTAGATTCATAGGTGTCCACTAAGCTAATGACCACTATATTCCCAGGTGTGCATTAAGCTAATGATCTCAAGATTCATAGGTGTGCACTAAGCTAATGACCACTAGATTCATAGGTGTGCACTAAGCTAATGACCAATAGATTAATAATTGTGCACTAAGCTAATGACCAGATTGATAGGTGTGCACTAAGCAAATGACCACATACATTCTGAGGTGTGCACTAAGGTAATTACCACTAGATTCATAGGTGTGTACTAAGCTAATGACCACATAGATTTATAGGTGTGCACTAAGCTAATGATCAGTGGATTCATAGGTGTGCAGTAAGCTAGTGACCAAATAGATTCCTAGATGTGCAGTAAGCTAATGACCATATAGATTCATAGGTGTGCACTAAGCTAATCACCACCAGATTCATAGGTGTGCACTCAGGTAATGAACACTAGACTAATAGGTATGCATGAAGCTAATGATCAGTGGAGTCATAAGTGTGCACTACGCTAATGACCACTAGATTCTTAGGTGTGCACTAAGCTAATGAACACCAGATTCAAACATATGCACTAAGCTAATGACCACTAGATTCATAGGTGTGCACTAAGCTAATGACCACAGAGATTCATAGGTGTGCACTAAGCTAATGATCACCAGATTCATAGGTGTGCACTAAGCTAATGACCACATAGATTCATAGGTATACACTAAGCTTATGACCAACAGATTCATAGGTGTGCACTAAGCTTAGGACCACTAGATTCATAGTTGTCCACTAACCTAATTACCACTAGATTCATAGGTGTGCACTAAGTTAATGACCACTAGATTTATAGGTGTCCACTAAGCTAATGACCACCATATTCCTAGGTGTGCACTAAGCTAATGATCACTAGATTCATAGGTGTGCAATAAGCTAATGACCACTAGATTCATAAGTGTGCACTAAGCTAATGACCACCAGATTCATAGGTGTGCACTAAGCTAATGACCACATAGATTCTTAGGTGTGCACTAAGCTAATGACCACATAGATTAATAGGTGTGCACTAAGTTAATGACCACATAGATTCACAGGTGTGCACTAAGCTAATGATCAGTAGATTCATAGGTGAGCACTAAGCTAATAACGACTAGATTCCTAGGTGTGCACTAAGCTAATGACCACTACACTCATAGGTGTGCACTAAGCTAATAACCAATGACCACTAGATTCATAGGTGTGCACTAAGCTAACGACCACATAGATTCATAGGTGTGCACTAAGCTAATGGTCAGTAGATTCATAGGTGTGCACTAAGCTAATGACCTCTATATTCATAGGTGTGCACTAAGCTAATGACCACCAGATTCATAGGTTTGCACTAAGCTAATGACCACTAGATTCATAGGTGTGCACTAAGCTGGCCACTAGATTAATAATTGTGCACTAAGCTAATCATCAGTAGATTGATGGGTGTGCACTAAGCAAATGACCACATACATTCTGAGGTGTGCACTAAGCTGATTACCACTAGATTCATAGGTGTGCACTAAGCTAATGACCACATAGATTTATAGATGTGCACTAAGGTAATGATCAGTGGATTCATAGGTGTGCAGTAAGCTAGTGACCACATAGATTCCTAGATGGGCACTAAGCTAATGTCCATATAGATTCATATGTGTGCACAAAGCTAATGACCACCAGATTCATAGGTGTGCACTCAGCTAATGAACACTAGACCCATAGGTATGCATGAAGCTAATGATCAGTGGATTCATAAGTGTGCACTAAGCTAATGACCACTAGATTCATAGGTGTGCACTAAGCTAATGAATACCAGATTCATACTTGTGCACTAAGCTAATGACCACTAGATTCATAGGTGTGCACTAAGCTAATGACCACAGAGATTAATATGTGTGCACTAAGCTAATGACCACCAGATTCATAGGTGTGCACTCAGCTAATGACCACATAGATTCATAGATGTGCACTAAGCTAATAACCACTAGATTCATAGGTGTGCACTAAGCTAATGACCACTAGATTCATAAGTGTGCACTAAGCTAATGACCACCAGATTCATAGGTGTGCACTAAGCTAATGACCACATAGATTAATAGGTGTGCACTAAGCTAATGACCACATAGATTCATAGGTCTGCACTAAGCTAATGACCACATAGATTCATAGGTGTGCACTAAGCTAACGATCAGTAGATTCATAGGTGAGCACTAAGCTAATGACCTCTAGATTCATAGGTGTGCACTAAGCTAATGACCACCAGATTCATAGGTGTGCACTAAGCTAATGACCACTAGATTCATAGATTCATAGGTGTGCACTAAGCTAATGACCAATAGATTAATAATTGTGCACTAAGCTAATGATCAGTAGATTGATAGGTGTGCACTAAGCAAATGACCACATACATTCTGAGGTGTGCACTAAGCTAATTACCACTAGATTCATAGGTGTGTACTAAGCTAATGACCACATAGATTTATAGGTGTGCACTAAGCTAATGATCAGTGGATTCATAGGTGTGCAGTAAGCTAGTGACCAAATATATTCTTAGATGTGCAGTAAGCTAATGACCATATAGATTCATAGGTGTGCACTAAGCTAATCACCACCAGATTCATAGGTGTGCACTCAGGTAATGAACACTAGACTAATAGGTATGCATGAAGCTAATGATCAGTGGATTCATAAGTGTGCACTAAGCTAATGACCACTAGAATCATAGGTGTGCACTAAGCTAATGAACACTAGATTCAAAGATATGCACTAAGCTAATGACCACTAGATTCATAGGTGTGCACTAAGCTAATGACCACAGAGATTCATAGGTGTGCACTAAGCTAATGACCACATAAATTCATAGGTGTGCACTAAGCTAATGACCACATAGATTCATAGGTGTGCACTAAGCTAATGACCACTAGATTCATAGGTGTGCACTAAGCTAATGACCACTAGATTCATATGTGTGGACTAAGCTAATGACCACTAGATTCATATGTGTGTACTAAGCTAATGACCACTAGATTCATATGTGTGTACTAAGCTAATGACCACTAGATTCATATGTGTGTACTAAGCTAATAACTACTAGATTCATAGGTGTGCACTAAGCTAATGACCAACAGATTCATATGTGTGGACTAAGCTAATGACCACTAGATTCAAATGTGTGCACTAAGCTAATGACCACTAGATTCATAGGTGTGCACTAAGCTAATGACCTCTAGATTCATAGGTGTGCACTAAGCTAATGACCACCAGATTCATAGGTGTGCACTAAGCTAATGGTCAATAGATTCATAGGTGTGCACTAAGCTAATGACCTCTAGATTCATAGGTGTGCACTAAGCTAATGACCTCTAGATTCATAGGTGTGCACTAAGCTAATGACCACCAGATTCATAGGTGTGCACTAAGCTAATGACCACTAGATTCATAGGTGTGCACTAAGCTAATGACCACAGAGATTCATAGGTGTGCACTAAGCTAATGACCACCAGATTCATAGGTG
Source organism: Protopterus annectens (assembly GCF_019279795.1). Classification (NCBI taxonomy): domain Eukaryota; kingdom Metazoa; phylum Chordata; order Ceratodontiformes; family Protopteridae; genus Protopterus; species Protopterus annectens. The sequence goes on along the minus strand of NC_056746.1, from coordinate 1,279,546,178 downwards.
TGCACTAAGCTAATGACCACATAGATTCATAGGTGTGCACTAAGCTAATGACCACAGAGATTCATAGGTGTGGACAAAGGTAATGATCAGCAGAACCATAGGTGTGCACTAAGCTAATGCCCACTAGATTCATAGGTGTGCACTAAGCAAATAACCACTAGATTCATAGGTGTGCACTAAGGTAATGACCACATTGATTCATAGGTGTGCACTAAGCTAATAACCTCTAAATTCATAGGTGTGCACTAAGCTAATGACCACTAGATTCATAGGTGTGCACTAAGCTAATGACCACCAGATTCATATGTGTGCAGTAAGCTAATGACCATTAGATTCCTAGGTGTGCACTAAGCTAATGACCGCTAGATTCATAGGTGTGCACTAAGCTAATGACCACCAGATTCATAGGTGGGCACTAAGCTAATGACCACAGAGATTCATAGGTGTGGACAAAGGTAATGATCAGCAGAACCATAGGTGTGCACTAAGCTAATGCCCACTAGATTCATAGGTGTGCACTAAGCAAATAACCACTAGATTCATAGGTGTGCACTAAGCTAATGACCATGAGATTCATAGGTGTGCACTAAGCTAATGACCACCATATTCCTAGGTGTGCATTACGCTAATGATCACTAGATTCATAGGTGTGCACCAAGCTAATGACCACAATATTCATAGGTGTGCACTAAGCTAATGATCACTAGATTTATAGGAGTGCACTAAGCAAATGACCACATAGACTAATAGGTGTGCACTAAGCTAATGACCACATAGATTCATAGGTCTGCACTAAGCTAATGACCACATAGATTCATAGGTGTGCACTAAGCTAATAACCACTAGATTCATAGGTGTGCACTAAGCTAATGACCGCTAGATTCATAGGTGTGCACTAAGCTAATGACCACTAGATTCATAGGGTGCACTAAGCAAATGACGACTAGATTCATAGGTGTGCACTAAGCTAATGACCACATAGATTCATAGGTGTGCACTAAGGTAATGACCACATTGATTCATAGGTGTGCACTAAGCTAATAACCTCTAAATTCATAGGTGTGCACTAAGCTAATGACCACTAGATTCATATGTGTGCACTAAGCTAATGCCCACTAGATTCATAGGTGTGCACTAAGCAAATAACCACTAGATTCATAGGTGTGCACCAAGCTAATGACCACAAGATTCATATGTGTGTACTAAGCTAATGCCCACTAGATTCATAGGTGTGCACTAAGCAAATAACCACTAGATTCATAGGTGTGCACTAAGCTAATGAACACCAGATTCAAATGTGTGCACTAAGCTAATGACCACAGAGATTCATAGGTGTGCACTAAGCTAATGATCACTAGATTCATAGGTGTGCACTAAGCAAATAACCACTAGATTCATAGGTGTGTACTAAGCTAATGACCACTAGATTCATATGTGTGCACCTAAGCTAATGACCACTAGATTCATAGGTGTGCACTAAGCTAATGAGCTAATGAACACCAGATTCAAATGTGTGCACTAAGCTAATGACCACAGAGATTCATAGGTGTGGACAAAGGTAATGATCAGCAGAACCATAGGTGTGCACTAAGCTAATGCCCACTAGATTCATAGGTGTGCACTAAGCTAATGACCATAGATTCATAGGTGTGCACTAAGCTAATGATCACTAGATTTATAGGAGTGCACTAAGCTAATGACCACTAGATTTAGAGGTGTGCGCTAAGCTAATGACCACTAGATTCATAAGTGTGCACTAACCTAATGACTGCCAGATTCATAGGTGTGCACTAAGCTAATGACCACATAGATTCTTAGGTGTGCACTAAGCTAATGACCACATAGATTAATGGGTGTGCACTATGCTAATGATCAGTAGATTCATAGGTGTTTACTAAACTAATAACCACTAGATTACTCAGGGTGCACTAAGCAAATGACCATTAGATTCATAGGTGTGCACTAAGCTAATAACCACATAGATTCATAGGTGTGCACTAAGCTAATGATCAGTAGATTCATAGGTTTGCACTAAGCTAATGACCTCTAGATTCATAGGTGTGCACTAAGCTAATGACCACCAGATTCATAGGTGTGCACTAAGCTAATGACCACTAGATTCATAGGTGTGCACTAAGCTAATGACCAATAGATTAATAATTGTGCACTAAGCTAATGATCAGTAGATTGATAGGTGTGCACTAAGCAAATGACCACATACAATCTGAGGTGTGCACTAAGCTAATTACCACTAGATTCATAGGTGTGTACTAAGCTAATGACCACATAGATTTTAGGGTGTGCACTAAGCTAATGATCAGTGGATTCATAGGTGTGCAGTAAGCTAGTGACCACATAGATTCCTAGATGTGCACTAAGCTAATGACCATATAGATTCATAGGTGTGCACTAAGCTAATCACCACCAGATTCATAGGTGTGCACTAAGCTAATGAACACCAGATTCAAACGTGTGAACTAAGCTAATGACCACAGAGATTCATAGGTGTGCACTAAGCTAATGCCCACTAGATTCATAGGTGTGCACTAAGCAAATAACCACTAGATTCATAGGTGTGCACTAAGCTAATGAACACCAGATTCAAATGTGTGCACTAAGCTAATGACCACAGAGATTCATAGGTGTGCACTAAGCTAATGACCACAGAGATTCATAGGTATGCACTAAGCTAATGCCCACTAGATTCATAGGTGTGCACTAAGCAAATAACCACTAGATTCATAGGTGTGCACCAAGCTAATGACCACAATATTCATAGGTGTGCACTAAGCTAATGATCACTAGATTTATAGGTGTGCACTAAGCTAATGACCACCAGATTCATAGGTGTGCACTAAGCTAATAACCACTAGATTCATAGGTGTGCACCAAGCTAATGACCACAATATTCATAGGTGTGCACTAAGCTAATGATCACTAGATTTATAGGAGTGCACTAAGCAAATGACCACATAGATTCATAGGTGTGCACTAAGTTAATGACCACTATATTCATAGATGTGCACTAAGCTAATGACCACATAGATTCATAGGTGTGCACTAAGCTAATGATCAGTAGATTCATAGGTGAGCACTAAGCTAATGACCACTAGATTCATAGGTGTGCACTAAGCTAATGACCACCAGATTCATATGTGTTCTCTAAGCTAATAACCACATAGATTCATAGGTGTGCAGTAAGCTAATGACCATTAGATTCCTAGGTGTGCACTAAGCTAATGACCGCTAGATTCATAGGTGTGCACTAAGCTAATGCCCACTAGATTCATAGGTGTGCACTAAGCAAATAACCACTAGATTCATAGGTGTGCACTAAGCTAATGACCACCAGATTCATAGGTGGGCACTAAACTCATGACCATATAGATTCATAGGTGTGCACTAAGTTAATGATCACTAGATTTATAGGAGTGCACTAAGCAAATGACCACATAGATTCATAGGTGTGCACTAAGGTAATGACCACATTGATTCATAGGTGTGCACTAAGCTAATGAGATTCATAGGTGTGCACCAAGCTAATGACCACAAGATTCATAGGTGTGCACTAAGCTAATGCCCACTAGATTCATAGGTGTGCACTAAGCAAATGACGACTAGATTCATAGGTGTGCACTAAGCTAATGACCACATAGATTCATAGGTGTGCACTAAGCTAATGGTCAATAGATTCATAGGTGTGCACTAAGCTAATGACCTCTAGATTCATAGGTGTGCACTAAGCTAATGACCACCAGATTCATAGGTGTGCACTAAGCTAATGACCACTAGATTCATAGGTGTGCACTAAGCTAATGACCACAGAGATTCATAGGTGTGCACTAAGCTAATGACCACCAGATTCATAGGTGTGCACTAAGCTAATGACCACATAGATTCATAGGTGTGCAATAAGCTAATAACCACTAGATTTAGAGGTGTGCGCTAAGCTAATGACCACTAGATTCATAAGTGTGCACTAACCTAATGACTGCCAGATTCATAGATGTGCACTAAGCTAATGACCACATAGATTCATAGGTGTGCACTAAGCTAATGATCAGTAGATTCATAGGTGAGCACTAAGCGAATAATCATTAGATTCCTAGGTGTGCACTAAGCTAATGACCGTAAGATTCATAGGTGTGCACTAAGCGAATAATCATTAGATTCCTAGGTGTGCACTAAGCTAATGACCGTAAGATTCATAGGTGTGCACTAAGCTAATGACCACCAGATTCATAGGTGTGCACTAGGCTCATGACCATATAGATTCATAGGTGTGCACTAAGCTAATGACCACTATATTCATAGGTGTGCACTAAGCTAATTACTACTAGATTCATAGGTGTGAACTGAGCTAATGACCACTGGATTCATAGGTGTGCACTAAGCTAATGACCACCAGATTCCTAGGTGTGCACTAAGCTAATGACCACTAGATTCATAGGTGTGCACTAAGCTAATTACCACTAGATTCATAGGTGTGCTCTAAGCTAATTACCAACAGATTCATAGGTGTGCACTAAGCTAATGACCACTACATTCATAGGTGTCCACTAAGCTAATTACTACTAGATTCATAGGTGTGAACTGAGCTAATGACCACTGGATTCATAGGTGTGCACTAAGCTAATGACCACCAGATTCCTAGGTGTGCACTAAGCTAATGACCACTAGATTCATAGGTGTGCACTAAGCTAATTACCACTAGATTTATAGGTGTGCACTAAGCTAATGACCACATAGATTTATGGGTGTGCACTAAGCTATTACCACTAGATTCCTAGGTGTGCACTAAGCTAATGACCACAATGATTCATAGGTGTGAACAAAGCTAATGATCAGTAGATCCATAAGTGTGCACTAAGGTAATGCCCACAAGATTAATAGGTGTGCATGAAGCAAATAACCACTAGATTCATAGGTGTGCACTAAGTTAATGACCACAAGATTAATTGGTGTGCACTAAGCTAATGGCCACTAGATTTATAAGAGTGCACTAAGCAAATGACCACATAGATTCATAGGTGTGCACTAAGCTAATAACCACCAGATTCATAGGCATCCACTAAGCTTATGACCACATTGATTCATAGGTGTGCACTAAGCTTATAACCACAAGATTTATAGGTGTACACTAGGCTAATGACCACTAGATTCATAGGTGTGCACTAAGCTTATGACCACTAGACTTATAGGTGTGTACTAAGCTAATGACCACATAGATTCATAGGTGTGCACTAAGCTAAGGATCAGTAGATTCATAGGTGTGCACTAAGCTAATGACCACTAGATTCATAGGCGTGCACTAAGCTAATAACCACAAAATTCATAGGTGTGCACTAAGCTAATGACCACTAGATTCATAGGTGTACACTAAGCTAATGGCCACTAGATTTATAGGTGTGCACTAAGCTAATTACTACTAGATTCATAGTTGTGCACTTACCTAATAACCACTGGATCTATAGGTGTGCACTAAGCTAATGACCACTAGATTCATAGGTGTGCACTAAGCTAATGACCTCTAGATTCATGTGTGTGCACTAAACTAATGACCACCAGATTCATAGGTGTGCACTAATCTAATGACCACTAGATTCATAGGTGTGCACTAAACTAATGACCACATAGATGCATAGGTGTGCATTAAGCTAATGATCAGTAGATTCATAGGTGTGCACTAAGCTAATGACCACTAGATTCATAGGTGTGCACTAAGCTAATGACCACTAGATTTATAGGTGTGCACTAAGCTAATGACTACTAGATTCATAGGTGTGCACTAACCTAATAACCACTGGATTTATAGGTGTGCACTAAGCTAATGACCACTAGATTCATAGGTGGGCACTAAGCTAATGATCTCTAGATTTCATATGTGTGCACTAAACTAATGACCACCAGATTCATAGGTGTGCACTAAGCTAATCACCACTAGATTCGTAGGTGTGCACTAAGCTAATGACCACTAGATTCATAGGTGTGCACTAAACTAATGACCACTAGATTTATAGGTGTGCACTAAGCTAATGGCTACTAGATTCATAGGTGTGCACTAACCTAATAACCACTGGATTTATAGATGTGCACTAAGCTAATGACCACTAGATTCATAGGTGTGCACTAAGCTAATGACCTCTTGATTCATATGTGTGCACTAAACTAATGACCACCAGATTCATAGGTGTGCACTAAGCTAATGACCACTAGATTCGTAGGTGTGCACTAAACTAATGACCACATAGATGTATAGGTGTGCATTAAGCTAATGATCAGTAGATTCATAGGTGTGCACTAAGCTAATGACCACTAGATTCATAGGTGTACACTAAGCTAATAATCACATAGATTCATAGGTGTACACTAAGCTAATAATCACATAGATTCATAGGTGTGCACTAAGCTAATAACCACTAGATTCATATGTGTGCACTAAGTGAATGACCACTAGATTCATAGGTGTGCACTAAGGTAATGACCACCAGATTCATAGGTGTGCACTAAGCTAATGACCACATAGATTCATAGGTGTGCACTAAGCTAATAACCACTAGATTCATATGTGTGCACTAAGCAAATGACCACTAGATTTATAGGTGTGCACTAAGCTAATGACTACTAGATTCATAGGTGTGCACTAACCTTATAACCACTGGATTTATAGGTGTGCACTAAGCTAATGACCACTAGATTCATAGGTGTGCACTAAGCTAATGACCTCTAGATTCATATGTGTGCACTAAGCTAAAGACCACCAGATTCAAAGGTGTGCACTAAGCTAAAGACCACTAGATTCATAGGTGTGTACTAAACTAATGACCACATAGATGCATAGGTGTGCATTAAGCTAATGATTAGTAGATTCATAGGTGTGCACTAAGCTAATGACCACTAGATTCATTGGTGTACACTAAGCTAATGATCACATAGATTCATAGGTGTGCACTAAGCTAATAACCACTAGATTCATATGTGTGCACTAAGTGAATGACCACTAGATTCATAGGTGTGTACTACGCTAATGACCACTAGATTCATAGGTGTGCACTAAGCTAATAACCACCAGATTCATAGGTGTGCACTAAGCTAATGACCACCAGATTCATAGGTGTGCACTAAGCTAATGACCACATAGATTTATAGGTGTGCACTAAGCTAATAATCACTAGATTCATATGTGTGCACTAAGCAAATGACCACTAGATTCATAGGTGTGCACTAAGCTAATGATCAGTAGATTCATAGGTGTGTACTAAGCTAATGACCACTAGATTCATAGGTGTGCACTAAGCTAATAACCACCAGATTCATAGGTGTGCACTAAGCTAATGACCACCAGATTCATAGGTGTGCACTAAGCTAATGACCACATAGATTCATAGGTGTGCACTAAGCTAATAACCACTAGATTCATATGTGTGCACTAAGCAAATGACCACTAGATTCATAGGTGTGCACTAAGCTAATGATCAGTAGATTTATAGGTGTGCACTAAGCTAATGACCACCAGATTCATAGGTGTGCCCTAAGCGAATGACCACTAGGGATGTTTTAAGCATAGCCATGCATCCCAAATCTCTGAGAAGTTCTGGTAACCTAGATAAATGTAAGCAGGAGCTTGGGAGATGAAACATTTACAAGTAGGGGCCAGGAAGATGAAATATTTAGAGGCTGCCTCTGTCCATTAGAGTCATAAGTTTGAAACCAGGAATGTATTTCCTAGTCCACTTTCCACTGTCCAATTTGCACTTGAATTGAGTTAGGGAAGAACTCTGTTTTACATGGATGGGAGACTGTTCCAGAGATGGGGCAGTCTCTAAAACACATACCTGTCTCTCCAGCAGATCCTATTTATATCACAGGCAAGGTTTATGTGTTTAGAATGTGTAATTCTGGTGCTGATTATTTTGTAGTTATGCAGGAGGTCCATCAGGACAATGACTTGTATGCTAGGCACAAATCTCCTGTCAACAACCTGTAAAAGACAGAATACAAGGATAGGGTCTTGAGGCAGTCTGCACAGGACATGTTCTTATGCTCAGTATTCTTTTAGTGAGAAACTTCTGTGGACATTCCAATTGTTGGATGTACTTAGGTACATACCAAAGGGGGTATTATACTCAACTGTATGTCTGATGAATGCCAAATACAGTGAAACAATGAATTCCTTGGAACTACATACCATACCTTTGTTTATAAGTTGCACAACATAAAATTATTTCCTCAGTACTGTAAACACATGATGGTCAAAGGCTAGATTATTGCCTATGTGTGTCCCCAAGTCCCTGACTACTGAGTCAGCTCTTAGGGATGTGTTTTCAATATGATAGTTATCAGGGGTGGATGACTTCCCCAAAGAATACTGTTATGCATTTCTTGGCATTTAGTTTTAGTCCATGGCTCTGACACCAATTATTTGTCTGTGTCAACTCCTCCTGGAGAACATTTGTGTCAGTGGTGGATTCAATGACAGCTTCTAATTTGCAATTGCCTGTAAATCTGGTCATCCAGAGGCCCTTGACATTGCCCTTGACTTCATAGGTTCATAGGTTCATACTAGGCTATCTGCCCTAGGGCATTTATAAGCCTAGCCAGAGTGTGTTTGGCTTTAGCCACCCATTTTAAATTAATTTTGCTATGCCCTTTTTCCAGGTTAGTATACTGTGTCTCTGTCTAACAGTGACACAGAAGTGATACCCGGGGTAAACCTACGATCTCCCATCCACTCATCAAGATTCCTCTTGAAGAGAGTCAATGAGGGACTCTGCCTAACCTGGACTGGGATTTTATTCCAAAGTGAAGGGAGCCTCTGGGTTATGAATCTGTCCCTCCAGCATGTCCTATTTATTTCAGTGCTGAGGTTCAAGTCTCTCGAGTGCGTAGCTCGATGGGATTTGGATTTTCTGAGGTGCAGCATGTCCATTAATTACGGGTTGGACATGGCTTTATACGTCAGGCACAGATCGCCTCTGAGCAGGCGGTATGCCACTGAGTAGAGCTGGAGTTTTTTTAACTGGGCAGCATATGGCATCAGAAAAGTAAATGCCAAAAAGGAGTAGTCCAAGGACTGATCTCTGAAGGATTCCGCTTGTGACTGGACTCCCCAATTCTAACTTTCTAGATCCTGTCTGTGAGCCAACTGGCTATCCACCAGGTGACATAAGGGTTCATACCTAACCTCTTGAGTTTGTCAGCCACGGTGGTGCAGCGCTTAGCATTGTTGCCGAACAACAAGAGGTTCTCCATTTCGATTCTTGGTTGGAGAGCCTTCTGTGTGGAGTCTGCTTGTCCTCCCTGCAGTAGAGTGAGTTTTAAAGACATGCAGGTAGGTGTGTTTGTGTATGTGTGTGCCTTCAGTGAAGGTTGGGCACTATGCTGGCAACTCAACACCGGAAAAACTCCTCTGCTAATCTGCAGACCAGTGATCTGCTGTGGGGACCCCTAACTGGGAAAAGCTGAAAGACCTAACCCCCTGAGTTTATCAACAATGCCTGAGTGGGGTGTTGTGTCAAATGCTTGAGCTAACGGAGAAGCAGAAAGGGGATTGTAACAGTAATGAAGTTTCTGTATTAACCAGATCCACTTTTAGCTTTTTTTTAACATAAGAGCCACTCCAATGATGACAAAAAGTATTAGTCTGGTTCAGCACATTGTAAGCAGATAAGAACTGCATCATCCCATACCTGTTAACCTGTATACAGTGGAAATAGGAAGAAAGACCCTTGAAAAGTAACTATGTCTAGTTAAAAATTTGGGTATTTAATTAGCATAAAATTTGAATACCAAATACCACATAACTCTTCCTGCTTCCGGTAGGAATGTGGAATACTACTGAGAAACACATTTAAAAACAGAGATTGACAGCAATGATGGACAGATACATCTGCATTATCAGAGACAGTGTAAAACATGTAGAATTTAATGAACTGTATTGCAAACTTCTACCACACAAGGTCATTTATTTTTGCTTCAGAAAAGGAGATGCAAGATATGTGTCCTCTTTCCTTAAATTATTGGTACAACCAGTATGTTGGTCATGTAGTGTGGTTTTCTGTGTACCAAACAGCTTCAGAAAACACGTGAGGAGGAGGATTCAGAAGATTGTGTGAAGGGGTATCTAAAAAGAGGACCATGCCTCCAAAAATTGGGACATCCTGCTCAAGGGTAAGTCAGGCCTGAAAACAGGAACACTTCTTCAAGAGTTGAGAGAGAGAGTTGAGAGATCTGCATCACCCTCATTAGGCATGAATTTCTTGTCCTGACACCCTGGCTTAAATTTTCTCAACAAGCTTTGTCTGCTGAATCCAAATAGATGTTTCTGTGATCTGAAAAATTCTGCAGAATCGTTTCTTCAGTTGCACCCTGTGGCCAGGGTCTCTGTAAAGCTGAATGAAGAAAATGAACAATTAAGCCACAATATTTAATCAAAATGAAGTGACACTTCCAAATCCTACTGGGTCCAGTGATAGAAGAGTATCCTCCACAGGAACAGGAGATATCACAGTAGGTACTCAAACCACCATTATACTTGTGATGGATAGAAAAGAACTTGACTACACCTCCACAGATGTTCACAGAATATTGATTCATCAGAGCCTCAAATGCATCCAAGCCAATTTCCAGATGTTACTCTCCAAAAACAGAATCCAATTGTCAGAGAGAATTTAGTGGGAGAATTGTACAAGACTCACTAAGCTACAGAACTCTGAGACTTAGGAAGCTCAGGGCAGAGGTGTAGCTAGCTAATTTTGCATACAATGCTGTACTCTGATATGATGCACCTCAAAAAAAAAAAATAGCTTGTCTCCTAATGTGAAGAGCAAAAAAAAAAAAAGCTCTTTTCCACATTTAAACTGTAGTAACCTACTTGCTACATTTCTAGCAACCAGTTGCTAGAAATTATAGGTTCATAGGTTCATAGGTTGATACTAGGCTATCTGCCCTAGGGCATTTACAAGCCTAGCCAGAGTGTATTTGGCTTACGCCACCCTTTTTAGATTAGTTGACTGTGCCTCTGTATAGTAGGTCACAGAAGATAGCCCATTTAAGGTTAGTTTACCATGCCTCTGTCTAGCAGTGACACAGAAGATATCCCAGGGGTAAATTTACGATCTCCCATCCAAACATCAATATTCTTCTTGAAGAGGGTCATTGAGGGGCTCTGTCTAACATGGATTGGGATTTTGTTCCAGAATGAGGGGAGCCTCTGGGATATCAATCTGTCCCTCCAGCATGTTCTATTTATTTCTTTGCTGAGGTTTAAGTCACTGGAGCATGTAGCTCTGATGGATTTGGATTTCTTGAGGTGGAGCATGTCCATTAATTCTGGGTTGGAAATGGCTTTATATGTCAGACACAGGTCACCTCTGAGTAGGTGGTAAACAACTGAGTAGAGCTGGAGTTTCTTTAGCCTAACTGTGTAGGGCATCTGTTTGAGTCCCTTGATCTTCTTGGTGAGGTACTTTTGGGGTCTTTCTAGTTGTAGCAGGTGTCGGGTAAGGTACATCCCAAATGGGGCATTGTATTCAATTATGGGCCTGATGAGTGGTGAGTAGAGGGGCACAATGACCTCTCTTGATCTAGATGTGAACCCCTTCGTGATAAGGTGGGCTATATAGAATGTCTTTCTAACCACTTTGGCAATGTGATTGTCAAAGGAGAGATTGCAATCTACTTGGGTCCCCAAATCCCTAATTACTTCTTCCGTACTTAATGGATTGCCACCTATGTGGTAATTTGTGGGCACTTTGTTTTTCCCAAAGGGGATGACTATGCACTTTTAGGCATTTAGCTTTAGGCCATGGCCCTGGCACCAGTTATCCGTCTCTGTGAGACCTTTTTGGAGGATGCTTGTGTCAGCCGGCGAGTCGATTATGGCCCCCAGTTTGCAGTCATCTGCAAACTTTGTCAGCCATAGTCCTCCAGTGTTAGCCTGTACCTCAGAGAAATATATACCGAACAAGAGAGGTCCCAGGACTGAGCCTTGTGGGACGCCACTTGTAACTGGTTTAGAGTCTGATATGGCACCTGCAATTCTGACCATGTGGGTTCTATCCCTAAGCCAGTTTGCAACCCATCTTGTGACATAGGAGTTGATATTTAAGTTGGTGAGCTTATTTATGATGCCCAAGTGGGGTATTGTGTCGAAGGCTTTTGCAAGGTCAAGGTAGGCTGCGTGGACTATCTTCCCTACGTCTATGGCCTTGGTGACTGTTTCAAAGAAATCGACCAGGTTCAAGAGGCAAGATCTGCCCTTAACAAAGCCGAATTGGGTAGGATCCAGTGTTTGGAGGTTCCCAATGTCATTGTTTATGAGTTCCATGATGATACGCTCCATAGCTTTGCAGACCAGGCTAGTTAGGCTTATAGGACGATAGTTTCCGGGGTCTGTTGTGGCACCACCTTTATGGAGTGGGATCACTGTTGCTGTATGCCATTCTTTGGGTACATATCCTGTTGTAAGGCTGAGACTGAATAGTGATTTTAAGTGAGGGTTCAGTTCTTCTTGGAGCTCATGTAAAACGTAGCCCGGGACACCGTCCGGTCCCATTGATGCTGTGTTTTTTGCTTTGGAGAGGGCAGCTCTCACCTGTGCATCTGTGATGTCAGGGAGGCTACGCTCTGTTGGGATAGTCATTTGCTCATTTGGGGGGGGGAGAAGTTTGCACTGAACCTGTCTGCCAGGATGTTGGCAATGTCTGTGGGTTCAGTGTATTTTTTGTTGTTTTGCACTAACTCAGAGCATATCTGGGAGTTTCCACCCAGGTTTCTGACATAACTAAAGAAGGCCTTGTGATTATCTTTAGCGTCTTGTGCAATTTTTCTTTCAAAGCTAGCCTTAGATGATTTTATGAGGGATCAAAGTTTCTTGCTAGTACTGATCAGAGTTGCCTTCCCTTTCAGGGATTTTGCTCTATCATGTAGTAGCTTCCTCCTTCTATTGTACAGCTTATTTATGGCTGGGGTCCAACAGACAGGTCTCCTGCCCTTGGAGGAGTGTGTCTTGGTTTTATTTGGGATAGCACGATCCATGCATTCCTGTAGGTGTCCATAGAATGCGTTTGTAAAGGATTCTGCAGTTTGGGCCATATTTTCCACTGGCCCTGGGGCTTTGAAGGATTCCACCTCGGTTTTGAGAAGTGAGAAGTTTGCTTTTGAGAAGTTTTTGACTGTGGTTTCCTTTGTTGGGGGTGGGGACGGGATATGCATGTCCATAGTGATTAATTTATGGTCAGATCTTACCAATGAGGGGTATACTTCTGGTATGGAACATAGAATCCCCATGTTGGTGATGATCAGGTCCAATATGTTTTCCCCTCTTGTGGGAGTGGTGACCAGTTGTTCCATAGCATTTGAGTTTATAAATTCTAGGAACCATTGGAGTAGGGCGTTGGGGCTTGAGTAGTGCTCCCAGTCTATGTTTGGGTAGTTAAAGTCACCCAATATAATGGTGTTTGGAGAGACCTTCATATTCTCCAGTGTCTTCAGGAAAGCCGAGTGGGGTTCCTGAGTTTGGGAGGGTGGTCTGTAACAGGCTACAAACTGAGGAGGCAGTGTGCATGCATCTTGAGGTTTAGATTTTTAGCATTGAGCAGAATTACCCTTAGTTTCTTTTTCCTTGTGTTGTCTAAGGAGGTGGGTTTGTCTTTTGAGCCTTGCCTAAAAAAGGCACTATGGGGGTGGCAAGAGCCTTGGCCAGTATTCGAAAACCCAGGGGTGACAGGTGCAAGCCGTCCCTAGCGAAGCAACGTGGCTTGTCAAGCATGTCATCCCAGGCTGACAGACACTGGATCCCCTTTGAGTGACACCAATACTTTAGCCAATTGTTGAAATTGATCATTTTGTCTTTATACTGTGGTATCATTCTTGGTGAGGGTAAGATGCTACTCAAGGTCAGGGTCATACCGGCCTGGGCCACATGATCAGAGAGCTCCTCTATGTCTCTTTTCATGTAATCCAGGGAGGTATATCTCAGGTCATTCACACCAGCATGGACAATGACGGAGTCATATTTGTACTTGCTTTGGAGTGACCTGAGTGCTTGTGTTATGTGGCGGATCCTGGCACCCGACAGGCAGCTTACAGGGACCTTCTCCTTGTTCAGCCTGGTGAGAGGGACGTCAGTGTGTCTGACGATAGTCACCTATTACAAGTGTATTAGGTGTGTTGTTTAGCCTTAAGGGCTGTGACTGTGTGGCACACTGAGTTTGTGAACAATGTGATACGTGGGTATTGTTGTGGGGTAGCGGTTGCTTGGATGTCTGCTTTGGAGGTCTCTGTTGCTTGGCCAGATTTTATTTAGAGCCTCCGAGTATGTTTTTGTGTGTTTATGTGTTTGGTTTGCTGTTGTGATAGGTCTATGTGAGACTGGATTTGTGGTGTGTGTGATTACCTTCTCCTCCAGACTGACCGTGCCAGTACTATGTTGAGAGAGCTCAGCCTCCAGTTTGGCTATATAGTTGCATCTCTCACATATATTTGAGCTTGTTGGGAAGAAGAGAGGGTGGTCTGTGTACATAAGGCAGTTGTAACATTGCCTCAAGATTCCCATATTCACCAGCTGGACTGGAGAGTAAATCTGAAACTGACTTTTGGACATGCCAGAATAGTATAAGGAATTACTTTTTGACTTGATCAAAAAGGACCAATAGGGAGCCAAGTACTTAAAGGGAGTATAAGAGGGTGTAGTGCTTTAGTTTATTAGTGCTTACTTATAAGACACTTATCCTAGCTACTGCTGGGTTTTAGAAGGAAAATAGAGTGCTTACTTTGATATTTGGAACAGTTCTAAGGGAAAAAGTGAAGAGCAGACTTTGTGGAGCCAGGAATAGTCCAAACCTGCTTAAGCGGCACTGCCTGATGCTGCGCTGTGTGCAAAAACGCGCAAAAGAGGGTTTTAAGAGAGGGGAATCAAGGAGTTTGGAATTGACCCAAAATGGCCAATAAAACTACAGTTTCTAGGCAGTAATCACTCCCACAGGGGCAGGCAGGCTGTTCAGTGTTTACCACTGCCACTGATGAACACAGAGACTTCCCTTTAGCCCAAGCAAGCAATGGCCTCCAAGAAACTTACAACAGTTCAGAACAGCAAATCTGTAACTGAACTTTTTAAATTTCAGAAAGTGGGAAAAAGCAAGATTTTTTTTTTTTTTTTAAAGATAGCAGAGATACACAAGTAGCAACAAGTTAGAACAGTGCAATAAATGACCCCACACTTGAGTACTAGGCCAGAGACAGATAAAATGCAAGTTTTAAGAAAAAAATGATTTTAAAATAAGTGCAACACAGGAAATGCAGTAAACAGGCTCTAGATGTGTTCTAAATACAGTTTCTAATACAGATATCAAGTTTAGCAAGCTGGAAAATGCCAAGACGTAGGCAATGCAGAAATCTTAACAAATAATCTGAAGAAAAATACTTAAAATCTCAAAAGTGGCTCCTTTCTTCTCTCAGCGTTTTCTCCTCTTGGTGGGTGCTTCACCAACAGCCAACAAGTCTGAAAAGACGCCAAAACCACGAGGCAATTGGGTTTTAAGAGAGGGGGATCAAGGAGTTTGGAATTGACCCAAAATGGCCAATAAAACTACAGTTTCTAGGCAGTAACCATTCCCACAGGGGCAGGCAGGCTGTTCAGTGTTTACCACTGCCACTGATGAACACAGAGACTTCCCTTTAGCCCAAGCAAGCAATGGCCTCCAAGAAACTTACAAACAGTTCAGAACAGCAAATCTGTAACTGAATTTTTTTTTTAATTTCAGAAAGTGGGAAAAAAGCAAGATTTTTGTTTTTTTTTTTTTGTTTAAAGATAGCAGAGATACACAAGTAGCAACAAGTTAGAACAGTGCAACAGTAACAGTAACTGCAATAAATGTTTAAAGATAGCAGAGATACACAAGTAGCAACAAGTTAGAACAGTGCAACAGTAACAGTAACAGTGCAATAAATGACCCCACACATTATACCACAAAAGTAGCTATACAGCCCTCAGTTTCGACCACAAATACAATACCGGCTATGCACAGAGGAGCAATTGAAATCTGCAGATAACACCCCTTAATACTTTGCAATAGGGTGAGCTTCCCTTGCTACTAGAATTGAGTACATAGCTGGAGGGAGAATGACCCTCAGTACCTAGGGAATCTTTGCTGGTAAATAACCAGTTTCCTCAGTTAAGCATAGAGATCAACTGTTAATATTATTTAAGCAAGCAATCTTCTTCTTCTTCTTCTTCTTCTTCTTCTTCTTCTTCTTCTTCTTCTTTCGGCTGCTCCCATTAGAGGTCACCACAGCAAATCAACTGTTTCCATTTCTTCCTGTCCTCTGCATCTTGCTCTGTCACACCAACCACCTGCATGTCTTCTCTCACCACATCCATAAAGCTTATCTTAGGCCTTCCTCTTTTCCTGTTACCTGACAGCTTCATCCTTAGCATCTTTTTCCCAATATACTCTGCATCCCTCCTCAGCACATGTCCAAACCAATGTAATCTTGCCTCTCTGGCTTTGTCTCCAAACCTTCCAACCTGGGCTGACCCTCTAATATATTTATTTCTAATCCTGTCCATCCTCGTCACACCCAGTGCAAATCTTAACATCTTCATCTCTGCCACGTCAAGCTCTTACTACTGCCTTTTTGTCAATGCCACTGTCTCCAACCCATATAACATAGCTGTTCTCACTACCCTCTTGTAGACCTTCCCTTTCACTCTTACCGGTACTAGTCTGTCACAAATCACTCCTGACAGTCTTCTCCACCCACTCCATCCTGCCTGTACTCTCTTCTTCACCTCTCTTCCACACTCACCATTACTCTGAACTGTTGATCCCAAGTACTTAAACTCATCCACCTTCGCCACCTCTACTCCCTGCATCCTCACCATTCCTCTATCCTCCCTCTCATTCACACACATATATTCTGTCTTAGTCCTGCTGACCTTCATTCCTCTTCTCTCTAGAGCATATCTCCACCCGTCCAGGGTCTCCTCCACCTGTTCCCTATCTGAAAACATCATAGTCCACGGGGACTCCTGTCTGATCTCGTCTGTCAACCTGTCCATCACCATTACAAATAAGAAAGGGCTCAGAGCTGAACCTTGATGTAATCCCACCTCCACCTTAAACACATCCGTCACTCCCACCACAGACCTCACCACTGTCACACTACCCTCGTACATATCCTGTACCACTCTTACATACTTCTCTGACACTCCTGACTTCCTCATACAGTACCACAAATCCTTTCTAGGCACCCTGTCATATGCTTTCTCTAAATCCACAAAGACACAATGCAACTCCTTCTGACATTCTCTGTACTTCTCCACCAACACTCTCAAAGCAAACATTGCATCTGTAGTGCTCTTTCCTGGCATGAAACCATACTGCTGATCACTAATCATTACCTCCCTTCTTAACCTAGCTTCCACTACTCTTTCCCATAACTTCATGCTGTGAATGATCAGTTTAATCCCTCTGTAGTTACTACAGCTCTGCACATCACCCTTATTCTTAAAAATCGGTACCAAAACACTTTTTCTCCATTCCTCAGGCATCCTCTCACTTTCCAAGATTTCATTAAACAATCTAGTTAAAAACTCCACTGCCATTTCACCTAAACACCTCCGTGCTTCCACAGGTATGTCATCTGGACCAACAGCCTTTCCGTTCTTCATCCTCTTCATAGCTATCCTTACTTCCTCTTTGCTAATCCACTGCACTTCATGATTCACTATCCACACATCACCCAACCTTCTCTCCCTCTCATTCTCTTCATTCATCAACCCCTCGAAGTACTCTTTCCAACTCCTCAACACATTCTCCTCGCTTGTGAGTATGTTTCCCTCATTATCCTTTACCACCTTTACCTGCTGCACATCTTTCCTAACTTGGTCCCTCTGTCTAGCCAATTGGTACAGGTCCTTTTCTCCCTCCTTAGAGTCCAACCTTTTATACAACTCATCATACTCCTTATCCTTAGCCTTTGCCACCTCTCTCTTTGCCATGCACCTCATCTCCTTATACTCTTGTCTACTTTCTTCATCTCTCTGACAATCTCACTTCTTCTTCATCAACCTCTTTCTCTGTATACTCTCCTGTACTTCTTCATTCCACCATCAGGTCTCCTTGTCCTCCTTCCTCTTTCCAGATGTCACACCAAGCACCTTTCTAGCCATCTCTCTTACTAGCTCTGCTGTAGTTACCCAGCTATTCGGTAACTCTTCACTGTCATCCAGTGCCTGTCTTAACTCTTCCCTGAACATCACCTCACAATTACCATTTTTCAATTTCCACCATTTGATCCTTGGTGCTGCCCTCACACTCATCCTCCTCTTCTTGATCACCAATGTCATCCTACAAACCACCATCCTATGCTGCCTAACTACACTTTCCACTGCCACCACTTTACAGTCTCCAATCTCATTCAGACTGGCCCTTCTACATAAGATATAATCCACCTGTGTGCATCTTCCTCCACTCTTGTATGTCACCCTATGCTCCTCCCTCTTGTTAAAATAAGTATTCAACACAGCCATGTCCATCCTTTTGGCAAAATCCACTACCATTTGACCTTCTGCATTCCATTGCTTAACACCATACCTACCCATCACCTCCTCATCCCCTCTGTTCCCTTCACCAACATGCCCATTGAAATCTGCTCCAATCACCAGTCTCTCACCCTTGGGTACAGTCATCATCACTTCATCCAACTCACTCCAAAATTTTTCTTTCTCATCCATCTCACACCCAACTTGTGGGACATATGTACTAACAACATTCATCATTACACCATCAATTTCCAGCTTCATAAACATCACTCTATCCAACACTCTTTTCACCTCCAAAACACTCTTAGCATACTGTTCCTTCAGGGTAATGCATACGCCATTTCTCCTCCCATCCACACCATGATAAAACAATCTGAAGCCACCTCCGATACACCTAGCCTTACTCCGCTTCCATCTGGTCTCTTGCACACTCAATATACCAACCTTCCTTCGGTCCATCATATCAGCTAGCTCTCTCCCTATACCAGTCATACTGCCAACATTCAAAGTTCCGACCCTCACTATCACAGTCCTAGCCTTTACCTGCATTCAGCCATTCCTTCCGCCTCTTCTCCTCCTTCAGCCAACAGTAGCCCAATTTCTGCCAGTGCCCTGTTGGCCAACAGTACTGGTGGCAGTCGTTGTTAACCCGGGCCTCAACCGATCCGGTATGTATATGTGTACTTTTGTCTGCATGTATGATTTGGCAAAATTTTACGCCGGATGCCCTTCCTGACGCAACCCTCCCCATTTCTTCCGGGCTTGGGACTGGCACAAAGAAATGCACTGGCTTGTGCATCCCCATTGGCTGGGTTATTATTTAAGCAAGCAATAATGACTAAAAAGGCGGACACTAGCAAAGAATTAACATCTACCCAAGGCTGTCATGAGGTCCGATGTCACAGGTGGACGGCCTTACCACCCTAGTAATGGCATTATTTCCCCAATAATGTCCACCCTGGTGTGAACTGTTGTGCCTAGAGAATTATCTATCTGTTAAATTGCTTTGTATTTTTGATGTAAAATAGTTTCTTACCCTAATGTTTTAAATTTGCTGTAATATATGTAATTGCTGTTGGAGAAAGTACACACACACACACACACACACACACACACACACATATATATATATATATATATATATTATATTATATTATATTATATTATATTGCATGCCAAAATGAAGTCGTTAGTATAATATTACATATATCATAAGGTTATTTGAACTTATTTTTATGCTTATAGAAATAACAGCATATTTACTTTTGTCTTGGTTTTTGGATGCAGAAGAGCCCTGTTGGTTGCACTCCACAACCCTTAGTCACCCCCTTCAACCGTATAACACTTTGTAGCATGAAGAATGTCCATATTTTTTGTCTCATATTTTTGGTCTACTCCTCATACAATTTGTAGTTTTATGACATACCATTGAGTACTGAAGTTACAAAATATTGAAAGACATTTGAGTTTCAAACCTCATATCCTTCAGAAAAATGCATATCATAAATTGTTTAAACAGTCGATGATGATGGCCTACTGAATGGTGAGCCCCCCAGCATTGTCCTTTAATTTCAAGAACAATATTTAAAATCTGTCTCTGATTTTAGGCCTTTGTCCGTAAATTGTTTTGGGCTTTGTCTGGAATTTTTATCCTAAGAGGTTGAGAGGTATGCACTGAAGTAAGACTGCAACAACTATGGGGTGTGGTGGTTTGGGAACCTGGGAGTTGTTATCTTAGATTCCATGGATCTGCAGAGTAATCTCTATGCAGTGGCATCTTCAGTGACCCGTGGAACTTTTTATAAGTTAGGCCCACAACCCTCTTCCTCTTTCCTAGCAAAAGTGATGCCATATCTGTATCCCAGGATGGGTGCATGCTTCTATATGCCAGCAAAGGTCAACTACCATGCAAGCAAGCACTCATTGACTATGTTTGTTATCCCAAGTCCCTGTGAGTATAAAGTGTATTTCCAGACCTCCCCTACAGAGGGCACTGCTGCAACAGTACTTGCATTTGTCTCAGTTGAGCAAAGTTACATTGGCCACTTACTCCCATTTCTCTAACACCGGTTCCTCCTATGCCCATGTCACTACTCAGATCCAGGTGCTCTGGTTCAGAATTCCTACTTTATCCCCCTGGGCTGCAGAAATGGTCAAAGCTAAGTAACAATAAACAGTGGATACTAACATATCTGGTCATATACACAGACACATATATTATAAATTTTGTAGACAACTTTGATAATGAGTATGTGTCAGAGACTTGAGATCCCTCACAATGACTGTACTCTAAATGAACTGGAGATATAAAACAATATTACTAGATAGCGCTGAAGGTATTAACTGCAGAGAAAGGGAATTATAAGCTTTACCAAGTCCCAGCCTACTGCTTCATCAAAATGTATTATTTCCCTTGAGGATGCGCAACCTAAAATGATGTTATATTAAGTAGGGGTGCATGAGCAAAGCACTCAGCATGAAGAAGTTGAGAATGGTACTTCTCCCTATAAAGTCACCCAGGGCCACTATCCTATTTTTGTTTTGTTTTGTTGATATATAGTCAGCTTTGGATGAAACAGTCTGTTGATGGAACAGGCTTTGAACAATCTGTCTCCGCACAATATTTAGGCTATAGTAGCTTAATATAGTAGCTATACTGGTGGAAGGATGTCCCCAGAAAGTGGAAGCAGGAGTAGATTAGTGCACCCGAGTGCGTTGCAACTAATGTTTTGGTGATTTTTCAAGTTATTCCACATTCCTTGCAACTCACAGTGTTAAAGTAGTGGGCCTGTGAGCTACACATATATCTTCATGGCTAAGTACTATTTTTGTTTACCATACAGTCAGTTATCAAAAGAAGCCTTGGTTTGTATACATAAAAAATGTCAGCTTTAGCAGCAACACTTTGGTTCTTATTTTTGTAAATTTCAGCCTTGCGTCCTTACCTTTACCAACCCTTGTGTTCTACTGGTAACACCGCAGATTTCTTAAACATTATAAATGACTCTTCTAAACTTAGGTAAGTAATGCACTGAACTGCACGTATACTTCTGATAAAAAATATTGATTTAATTTGTAATTCACCCAACAAAGAGACATGCTTTTACCTTCTGCAGTGCATTAGTCTCCAAATGGTTATTATTATTTATAAGAGGTACGAGTGTATCTCTTTCACAGACAGGTTAGTACCTTCGTATGTCCTCACCGTGTTGCCATTGGAATATTCTGCGCTTACCCTCTCTTATCCTATCCTCTACAGAATCCTTGACATATATACATATATTCACCCAAACTCACGTCACTGGCACATCTGTGCCTGCCCATCAGCCCATAAGATGGCAGATTTCAAAGTTAATAGTTCCAGTTTTCATTTATTCATTCATTTTATATTACATGTGTTAGCCTATACATGGTTGTGGGTGAAATGGAGCCTATCCCAGCATTCAGGCATCATCTGGTGTGCAGGAAAGAAACAGTCCTGGATGGGATGCCACTCTTTTGCAGGATAAACGCACACACATGTGCACACACACACACACACACACACACACACACACACACACACACACACACACACACAAGCTTCATGCATGCCTAGGGATGTTATGGGGCTCAATACCACAGACAGAAGGTCTTTTCACCCCTGGAAGGGCCATGATTTTCCCTGTAACACCAACTCTGGAGGGCATTATTGTGCTTATATAATTAGCTGTTTGTTAAATTGTTTCATATTTGTTTATTTTATTAGTATGTACATTTTTTATATTTTTGATATAAATTATTCCTATGCCTAGTGTTTGAAAGTTGCTGTAGCATACGCATTTGTTGTTGGAAGAAGTATATTGTATCCAAATTATAAGTTATGTAAGTAATGTCCGTCTACACACACATTCATACACACACAAATACACAAACACAAATACAGAGAAAGTTACATACACATGCAGATGCACAGACAAACAGACTCACACACCTATACACACACACACACACACACACACACACACACACACACACACGCACACACGCACACACACACACACACGCACACACACACACACACACACACACGCACACACACACACACACACACACACACACACACACACACACACACACACACGCACACCTGCCCAGCAATTACAGCCATTTTCTTGACTGAATACTCATCAGATGTCACACTGTGATCAAATGACTGAAAAAAATGTACAGTGCAAGGCAATGCAAGCACCCCACCCCCTCCCAGCTTCTTAACTGTCTCTGATTTTACACAACATCCCCAATTTTACCTCATATTTTTGCTCTGTCTCTAGAAAATATTTGATTTTCTGGTAAGTCTCAGAAGATTAGTCAGCCAGTAAAGCTAGACATTCTAGTTTCATTTAGTTTGGCATTTATTTATCAAGAAAGTCTGACTAAGCAGTGCCATTTCTCAGCAGAGCCCAGGGAGAGAAGCTCCATACTTCTTATTGTTCAGGCAATGCATGTTCATGGAAAACCTTTTGGTATATTTCCTTTTACTGAATTATGGTGGTATTTAAAACTGCCTTTGAGTATACCTCTTTCACCCATTATTGCTGACTTTATCCAGACTTAAAGAAGTTGAGACAGATGGCTTTCTCTGTTTCACTTCTTATCTCAACACACACACACACACACACACACACACACACACACACACACACACACACACACACATACTAATTGTATTATTACATTACTTTTCTCCCTGGGCTTCTGCTGAAAATGAGGTTCTACCCAGTCAGACTTTCCTGTTAATCAAATGTCAATAACTAAATAAATAAAGGCATTACATTATCTTTTAACCTCACTAAACGTGGCTGTTTAAGCCAGGCTTAACAAGAAGAAAGTGAAACTGGAAGTTCTTGAAGTCTCTGCCATTGCAGTTAGTTTTGCTATTTTTTTCCTTATTTTATGTATGCTAAACAGCAAAGTTGCATTTAGCAAGTATAAAAAAATATAGCAGACGTTTGTTTTTTCACAGTTCAGGCAATATCTGCCCATTAACACCCTGTTAGAGAATGTTCGTTCTCCAATAGGGTAATGATGTACATTTAGGCCATTATCTAAGCATAAATAATTGTATTTATTTATTTATTTTTCATTTGTTTACCAGGAAGGTCCATCTGGGCCAAAGACCTATTTTCAGGGAAAGCCAAGGGAGAAAAGCTCCAAAAGAAATTTACAAATAATCATCTATAATGGTAACATAATGTATGCATTCTTGTAAATGTTGTTTATTGCTTTACTTATTCACTGTCATCACACCCTGGCTAGGGGTTGTACATACAGCATTTGTAAATGCCTTAATGGCAGTATTGTTTTTCTTTTTTTCCTTGTATTTCTATGTGCATTTCTCACTTGCTACTGTCATTGCTATTGTGGCTTGGCTCTGGACCAGTTCACTTACCTGGTTAACAACGTTTGCATAACTAAATAAACATATAAATAATCAGGGTATCCATGGCCAGCAGACATTCCAACTTCAGTTAAGGAGTTTTCTTACATTCTATATCATTGGCTCTTTCATTTTCACTGGCCCTTGCAGTGCCCCTTTTGGGAATAATGCACAAAAATGTGGCATTGTTGTACAAAGTTGCATTTTCTTAAGGTTAGTCTTCTTCTCTGTTTTTTTGTTGTAAAAGTTACAAATGCAATTGTTTGCATTAGAGTAGGATGACCCCCCTATTTGGCCTTCCTTGACTCTCAAGCAAAACAAAAACATCTACTAAACACATCTTGATAGATTCACTCCACTGCTTTCCCACAAAGCCACACCACTAAGCAACACATGCTTAAAAAGAGGAGGAGGGATGCAGTGCACAGCTGGCTGGCTATCCACAGCTGACTCCATTTGCAATGGAGAATGATGGTCACTTGGCAACAGCCTAACAACTAGTCCTTGCATCAATCTTCTCAGGCCATGACTTGACCAGAGGGGGAGAAGTTTTTAATAATGGTTCAGAAGCACACCTGCATGTGGACACACAGAAGGGACAGTGTGATGGAACGACAGATGCAAACAAATCTCTCAGTTTGACCAGAAGAAAGGCAGCAAAGTTACAGATGTTCCATCTTTTCAAAGTGACCTCCACACAAGATTTATCTGTGCCCCTGTTGCATTTTTGTGCTCATGTGAAAAGAGGGTGATTTGCTGAATTATCTATAGAAAGGAAACCCTGGTAGCCTCAGGACATAGCACATTACACTGGGCAGCTTAAAACTGACCCTTTGATAGAAATGAAGAAAAAAATCCTCTTTTTGGGTTTAACAATATACAATACTGCTGGTGTTAGATACTAAATCCAAAAGGTCAGACTTACAGAAGAAAGAAAAGACATTAAAAGTGAGGAGCTGCTTTAAAGAGTTTCAGACAAAAACAGCAGAATTAAAAATATAACTATAATTGACAAACAGGTTTAGCAACTTCCAAAACTTCTGCTATTTTCTGCAACCAGCTCTTAACTGAAAGTGTTTGTTCTTCTGAAAGATTTTATCAGTGTGTAAATTTTATGTGACTGATTTATTTGGAAACTCAGTGTACTTTCCTATTAGCATTTATATTTGAAAGTTGCTTATACATGAGGCATGACCCAGAAAAGCATGTGAGGAACCAGAGAAACAGAGAAATGATGTCTGAGAATGGGATATAAATTTGTCAGGCAGACTTGCACACAGACAAAACTGTTTTCCGAAGTGTTCAGTTCTATGAAATGCGGAGCGCTGACTTCCAGTTTTCCTTTCTGCTATTTCCATTCTTTAGCTTAGGTCTGTTGTTTCATATTAGTTAAAATGTCAGAGTCAGACTTAAAACCTTGAACAACTCTTCAAATGTGTTTAGGACGTTAGATAAATAATGTTTGTTACCAGTTATCCCATCCAGTATGTAGAGGATAGAAACCTCAGCTCAGGATGCATTGACGTCATTGATATGCTGTAGTCCCTTCCCATCATTCCTGCTTGCTATACCATGCTGCATGAAGAAGTCTGTGAACGTTGCCACTAGCTGCAGTGCTGTGGCACTGGGCCACTTGGGAAGCTTATATCCAACCTCTTGCCCCTTAACTTATTCCCCAAAGGCATTTTTCAAAATTCATATAAAAAAGAGGTCTGACATGGAAGAGAGTAGCAAATAAAATGCCAGTGGTTGTCTACTTTTCATTGTACTATTAAAGTCCGAACCGTGGACTGGGTTTACTGTACAAAGTATAAGGCGAAAAGTACAGTTTTGTACCTACCATAAATGTAGATGTTCGAAGATCCACATTGCTGCAGTCCTTACATATGGGTAGTCCGCTGTCCTCGGTCGGCCCGAATACCAAAGTATTAGGCTGACGTCGGTCATGGGCGCTCAGTTCTGACATCAGAGCGTCAGGGTATTAAAGCGCATGACCGACGTCATATCCTCAGTCTTTTCTTGCCCCAGATGTCAGAAGGCCCTAAAAAGAAAGGCCACAGCCAAAAATAGAATACTTCCCAAAAGGCATGTACAAATAACAGCTACCACCCAAACCATACAACCATTCCAAACTACAGAGGGAAGGAGGGAGGGTTGGACTGCAGCAATGTGGATCTTCGAACATCTACATTTATGGTAGGTACAAAACTGTACTATGTTCTTCATCTCACATTGCTGCAGTCCTTACATATGGGTAGAATCCCAAAGCAGAGGTAAAGGGAGGCTGGCAAAATCATAAAGCATTGGGAGCTG
This sequence comes from Protopterus annectens, assembly GCF_019279795.1. Lineage (NCBI taxonomy): Eukaryota > Metazoa > Chordata > Ceratodontiformes > Protopteridae > Protopterus > Protopterus annectens. The sequence goes on along the minus strand of NC_056746.1, from coordinate 1,279,519,899 downwards.
CCAAAATGCCCTGTAAGATTGCAGTGGCAAATCCAGCCCTAGATTTGGAATAAAGAGGAAGGTGGTAATGTTTAGAAAAAGTATGCACTGAACTCCAAGTAGCTGCTTCCAAAATATCTTTAGTAGCTACTCCCCTTAAAAAAGCTGTAGAAGTGGCAGTAGCCCTAGTGGAGTGAGGTCTGATTCCAGCCGGAATCTCCTTATCATGATGAGAATAACAAAAAGCAATACAAAAGCCAATCCACTTAGAAATAGTTTGTTTTGAAACAGGTTTCCCCTGAGAACCCAAAGCAAAAGAAACAAACAACTGCTGAGACTGTCTGAACCCTTTAGTCCTGTTCAAATAATAACGCAACTGCCTGTGAATATCCAAAGTGTGCAAAATTTTCTCCCCTTTATTTTGGGGATCTGCATAAAAAGTAGGCAAATGAATTGATTGGTTCAAGGCCACATTTGAAACCACTTTAGGCATAAAAGTAGGATTAGTACGCAGAGATACCCTATCCTTATGAAAAATTAGGAAGGGTTCAACTGCCATAAGAGCCTGTAATTCAGAAACCCTTCTAGCAGACGTAATGGCCAACAAAAAAACAGTCTTCCAAGACAAAAACTTCAACTCAGCTGTAGCTGCAGGTTCAAAAGGAGGTAAAGTAAGTTTTTCCAACACAAAATTGAGATTCCAGGCAAGAGTAGGAGCTCTACGTGGGGGTCTTATGTTCTTTGCCCCTCTAAGAAATTGCTTAAACAAAGGATGAGAGAATAATGGAGGGTCACAGTCATAGTGAGCAGAAATGGCTGCAGCATGAACTTTTATAGAAGAGAAAGACAAACCCTTGTCTAATAATTCTGTAAGATATTGAAGAGAAACACTTAAATCAGGCCTGGAAACATCAAAGCCCTTTGTTTTGCTCCAAATTAAAAATCTCCTCCATTTATCAGCATAAACTTTCCTTGTACTAGGCCTTCTGGCCTCCAAAATAACATTCAAAACTTGTTGTGGAAGCTGCGACCCTCCAGGTTCTAGAACAGAATATGTCAGGCTGTTAGATGCAGGGACTGAATCCTGACATTGAGGAAATTATTGCCCTCCTGTGACAAAAGGTGCGGAATCGAAGGCAAAGGCCATGGAGGCTCCCGTACTAAACTCCTCAGCAGAGGGTACCAGTGCTGTCGAGGCCAATCTGGAGCTATTAGAATCATGGAGGGCTTGCCTTGTCTGACCTTCAAGAGTACCTTGGGGAGGAGAGGCAGAGGCGGAAAGGCATAGACGTGAAGATTGCTCCAACTGAATGATAGAGCATCCACTTTCCAGGCTGTGGGATGAAACATTTTTGTGCAAAACTTTGGCAACTGGAAATTTAGTGGAGAAGCGAATAGATCTATGTCTGGAGTTCCCCATATCACTGTCAACTTTCGAAATACATGAGGATCCAATTTCCACTCGTGGGGATCCACTATCTGTCTGCTCAAAACATCTGCTAAGGAGTTCTGTGCTCCTGGTAGAAACCTTGCCTGAAGATTGAGGTGTAAACTGAGAGCAGTCTCCCACAAAATCATTGCTTGCCTGCAAAGAGGGTACGAATGGGTTCCCCCTTGCTTGTTGATGTACCACATGACAGCTGTGTTGTCTGTTTGAATCAACACTTGCCCTGGGTGAAGTAAATCCTTGAAAGCCATCAATGCAAATTGGACTGCTAACATCTCCTTCAAGTTGATATGTAAATGCTGAAGTCTGGCAGGCCACGTGTCTTGAACCCATTTTCCATTGAGGTGTGCTCCCCAAGCCTTGTCCGAGGCATCTGTCGTTAAAATCTGACTCGCCTCTGGTCGGGTCACAGAGAGTCCCTTGTTTAGGTGACATTCCTGAGCCCACCACAAAAATTCCTTTTGAATGCAAGGTATTATTTGAATGACAGTGTCCAGATCTTGGCAGTGTTGTGTCCTTACATTTTTGAGATATCATTGTAGCTTCCTCATATGCAGTTTGGCATTGGGAAGCACCAGAATACAAGATGCCATGAACCCCAAGGCCTGAAGGACTGTCCTTGCAGTCAGCCTGGACCGTAGAGACAATTGATAGAAGTAAAGAGTAAGGTTCTTTTGCTTGTCCGGGGTCAAAAAAGCCATCTGGGAAGCTGTATTCAGTCTCACACCCAGAAAGCACATTTCCTGAGAGGGTACTAGACTGGACTTTGTTTCATTCACAGAATACCCTAGGCACCTTAACACTGCCATCACATACTGTAGATGATGAAGAAGTTCGTACTTGTCTTGAGCAAGAATCAGGCAATCATCCAAATAAGGATAAATTTGTATTCCTCTTAACCGTAAGAAGGCTATCACTGGAGCCAGAACCTTTGTGAACACCCTGGGCAGTAGATAAGCCAAAGGGCAATGCAGAGAACTGATAATGTAAAGTCCCAGCCAGCGCAGGAACCTCCTGCAACTGGGCCTGATAGGAACATGAAGATAAGCCTCTTTGAGATCCAGAGTTACCATCCAGTGATCTTTGCCCAACAGAGGTAGAAGTTGTTGCAACGTCAACATTTTGAATTTTGGAATGTCCAGGTATGTGTTGAGGATAGATAAATCCAAAATCGGCCTCCAAGTGTTTCCTTTCTTTGGTACTAGAAACAGGTGAGAATAAAATCCTAGGCCCACTTCTGACAGAGGGACCTGCTGTATAGCCCCCATTTGAAGAAGTAAAGAAATCTGCTTGTGAGCCTCTACCCTTTGCTGGGGAGGAACGTCTGGCATGCCTTTGAAAGGAGGCAATGTATGGAAATAAAACTTGTAGCCTCGGTCTATAATGTCCAACACCCATTTGTCCTGGGTGACTAAAAGCCAGTTTTGCTTGAAGAGTGCCAACTTTCCTCCCAAAGGAGCTGCCAGACAGGAAGAATCTGGCAGCTGAAAATGCAGGTCATTGGGCCTGTTTACGAAAGGACTGACCCCTGCCCTCACCTGAAGATTGTGCAGGTGAACTCCATGTTCTAGGCCTGAAAGTACTCTGAGCTCTGCCCCTACCACGTCTAGATCTACCCCTAGACTGTGAATCAGAAGAAGGATAAGCCCATCCCTTAGTAGGCCAATTCCTGCTAAACTTAGGAGGCTGCACCTGCAAAAAATCTTTAACAGTCTGCATAGACTTAGCCTTGTCTTCCATTTTCTTCAAGACAGACTCCACAGGAGAACCAAACAAAACTTCAGACTGTAAAGGAGCATCCAAAATTCTAGCTTTAACATGCTCTGACAAATTCTGATCCTTAAGCCAGGCGTGCCTGCGAATAACTGAACCAGTGGCAGCCACCCTGGAAGAAGCCTGTAAAGCATCGAACCCACACTGCAAAGAATGCTTACCCACCTGTTCAGAGGCATGTACCAAATCCTGTAATTCTTTACACTCTATGCCCTCTGCCAAAGCATCCACTTTAGATTTTAGTTGAGTAAGGAGAAAATTCTGATACTTCAACATATGAAACTGGCAATTCAAAGCCCTCATTGCCAAAGTGGAAGAAGTATATACTTTCTTACCCCATCTATCCAAAGCTCTAGCATCTTTATCCATAGGAACTGGATTCTTTACAACAGAAGCCCTGACACCCTTAGGTCCCTGGCTAATAGTTTCTGGGTCAGCCCTTGGACTCTTATACAGATATTTATGAGCCTCAGGTACTCTGTAATACCTGTCCGGCTTAACTGGCACAGGAGGCAGAGAGTCTGGATTAAGGGAAGCCTCGGAGAAAACATCTTGAACAACATCCAAAACAGGAGGTATAGCCAAGGGCCTATGCTGTGGTAAAAACAAAAATTCCCTAAGCCTCTTTCGGGAATCTGAGAAATCCTGACCTTCCCATTTAAAATGCTCCCTCATAGAATGCAGGGTTTCTGAAAAAGAAAAATCCTCTGGAGGAGAAGCAGAAGGAGTGGAATCCTCTGCGTCTGAATCAGAATAAGGAGGAAAATCCTGAATGTCTTCAGCTGAAGACTCTGAGTAATCTGAAGCCTGCTCCAAACTTTCCACCTCTGGCTCCACCCTAGGTCTCTTATCAGGAGGGGGCATAGAACCTCTGATTAAAGAAATTAAATCTTCTGCCATTTTAAGCATGTGTTTTTTAGGCACAGAACCTGCAGAACTAGGACTGACACTCGTGGAAGGCAAACTAGGCCTGCCTTTGGAAGGAGCCTTAGAGACAGAAGGAGATGGCCTAACCACCTTAGGCAAGGAAGGGAGAACAGCAACCTGAGAGGCCCCCTCAGCCTGACCTGACTCCTGAGTGGCCACATCTTGCAAAATTAAAGCCTCCCCCTGAGACTCAACTGAAACCTCGGCTGGATCCACAGATTCCACCGTAGTTTCTAAAGAACCGGCGTCCGTAACGGACGACTCATCCTGCCTGGACTTTAAAGATTTCTCTTTGCGCTTCTTCGCGGTAGCGGGCGTCGGAGGATCCGACAGCATATTATAATTACACCGCTTACCGAAGACAAGCCTAGCGCAATCTAACCTACGTTTAATGGTGCGCTTATTAAACCTAGCACAAAAGCGACACCCGACTACGTCGTGCTCAGGTCCCAAACAAGGAATACAAAGAGAGTGGTAATCCCTATGCGGTATCTGTTTCCCACAAGAAATACAATTATTCACTTTTTCTGACATCTGGAATTAACTGAGGCAAGAAAAAACAAAAATATTCCCCAATGGGGTACTTAGCCCAACTTGGTTTCGGTCTGAAACTCAGAATACGACAATTTCAGAACGCCGAACGGCACTTGCAAACGCTGCTTCTGCATCGGACCATGCGGCAAAAAAGACTGAGGATATGACGTCGGTCATGCGCTTTAATACCCTGACGCTCTGATGTCAGAACTGAGCGCCCATGACCGACGTCAGCCTAATACTTTGGTATTCGGGCCGACCGAGGACAGCGGACTACCCATATGTAAGGACTGCAGCAATGTGAGATGAAGAACATCTCCCCTAAATATAGCTAGCAAGAGAGAAAGGGAGGAAAGAAACATCTTTGTCATCATTTTGTTTATCCCCTTGTTTGTATCAGTAATCCATTTGTCTACTTTTGTAACCAGACCCAGAATCTCCTGTTGTATCCTATATTCATTCCCACTCATTTAACAGTAGTACTCTTTGCATCTTTCATTCCCACTCATTTAACAGTAGTACTCTTTGCATCTTTCATTCCCACTCATTTAACAGTAGTACTCTTTGCATCTTTCATTCCCACTCATTTAACAGTAGTACGTTGTCGCCTCACAGTTAGACGTTGCACGTTCGATTCTCAGAGCGTCTTCTGTGTGTCGACATGCGTGAATGGGCGTTCCTTCGTTGAAGGTTGTGCGTTAGGCCCGGCAAGCCAGCATGTAAAAATCTGCTGCCAATCATTAGCGGACCAGAGTTCCGCTGTGGCGACCCCTAACCGGGAAAAGCCGAAAGACTTGACTCTTTGCATCTTTCATTATCACTCATTTAACAGTAGTACTCTTTGCATCTTTCATTCCCACTCATTTAACAGTAGTACTTTGCATCTTTCATTCTCACTCATTTAACAGTAGTACTCTGCATCTTTCATTACCACTCATTTAACAGTAGTACTCTGCATCTTTCATTACCACTCATTTAACAGTAGTACTCTGCATCTTTCATTCTCACTCATTTAACAGTAGTACTATTTGCATCTTTCATTCTCACTCATTAAACAGTAGTACTCTGCATCTTTCATTCTCACTCATTTAACAGTAGTACTCTTTGCATCTTTTATTACCACTCATTTAACAGTAGTACTCTGCATCTTTCATTACCACTCATTTAACAGTAGTACTCTGCATCTTTCATTCTCACTCATTTAACAGTAGTACTTTTTGCATCTTTCATTCCCACTCATTTAACAGTAGTACTATTTGCATCTTTCATTCCCACTCATTTAACAGTAGTACTCATTGCATCTTTCATTCCCACTCATTTAACAGTAGTACTCTTTGCATCTTTCATTCACACTCATTTAACAGTAGTACTCTTTGCATCTTTCATTATCACTCATTTAACAGTAGTACTCTTTGCATCTTTCATTCCCACTCATTTAACAGTAGTACTTTGCATCTTTCATTCTCACTCATTTAAAAGTAGTACTCTGCATCTTTCATTACCACTCATTTAACAGTAGTACTTTTTGCATCTTTCATTCTCACTCATTTAACAGTAGTACTCTGCATCTTTCATTACCACTCATTAAAGAGTAGTACTCTGCATCTTTCATTCTCACTCATTTAACAGTAGTACTCTGCATCTTTCATTACCACTCATTCAAGAGTAGTACTCTGCATCTTTCATTACCACTCATTTAACAGTAGTACTCTTTGCATCCTTCATTCACACTCATTTAACAGTAGTACTCTTTGCATCTTTAATTACCACTCATTTAACAGTAGTACTCTTTGCATCTTTCATTCTCACTCATTTAACAGTAGTACTCTTTGCATCTTTCATTCCCACTCATTTAACAGTAGTACTTTGCATCTTTAATTCTCACTCATTTAACAGTAGTACTCTGTATCTTTCATTACCACTCATTTAACAGTAGTACTCTTTGCATCTTTCATTACCACTCATTTAACAGTAGTACTCTTTGCATCTTTCATTCTCACTCATTTAACAGTAGTACTTTGCATCTTTCATTCTCACTCATTTAACAGTAGTACTCTTTGCATCTTTTATTACCACTCATTTAACAGTAGTACTCTGCATCTTTCATTACCACTCATTTAACAGTAGTACTCTGCATCTTTCATTACCACTCATTTAACAGTAGTACTCTTTGCATCTTTCATTCCCACTCATTTAACAGTAGTACTTTTTGCATCTTTCATTCCCACTCATTTAACAGTAGTACTATTTGCATCTTTCATTCCCACTCATTTAACAGTAGTACTCATTGCATCTTTCATTCCCACTCATTTAACAGTAGTACTCTTTGCATCTTTCATTCACACTCATTTAACAGTAGTACTCTTTGCATCTTTCATTATCACTCATTTAACAGTAGTACTCTTTGCATCTTTCATTCCCACTCATTTAACAGTAGTACTTTGCATCTTTCATTCTCACTCATTTAAAAGTAGTACTCTGCATCTTTCATTACCACTCATTTAACAGTAGTACTTTTTGCATCTTTCATTCTCACTCATTTAACAGTAGTACTCTGCATCTTTCATTACCACTCATTCAAGTGTAGTACTCTGCATCTTTCATTCTCACTCATTTAACAGTAGTACTCTGCATCTTTCATTACCACTCATTCAAGAGTAGTACTCTGCATCTTTCATTACCACTCATTTAACAGTAGTACTCTTTGCATCCTTCATTCACACTCATTTAACAGTAGTACTCTTTGCATCTTTAATTACCACTCATTTAACAGTAGTACTCTTTGCATCTTTCATTCTCACTCATTTAACAGTAGTACTCTTTGCATCTTTCATTCCCACTCATTTAACAGTAGTACTTTGCATCTTTAATTCTCACTCATTTAACAGTAGTACTCTGTATCTTTCATTACCACTCATTTAACAGTAGTACTCTTTGCATCTTTCATTACCACTCATTTAACAGTAGTACTCTTTGCATCTTTCATTCTCACTCATTTAACAGTAGTACTTTGCATCTTTCATTCTCACTCATTTAACAGTAGTACTTTGCATCTTTCATTCCCACTCATTTAACAGTAGTACTCTTTGCATCTTTCATTCCCACTCATTTAACAGTAGTACTCTTTGCATCTTTCATTACCACTCATTTAACAGTAGTACTCTTTGCATCTTTCATTCTCACTCATTTAACAGTAGTACTCTTTGCATCTTTCATTCTCACTCATTTAACAGTAGTACTTTGCATCTTTCATTCTCACTCATTTAACAGTAGTACTCTTTGCATCTTTCATTACCACTCATTTAACAGTAGTACTCTTTGCATCTTTCATTCTCACTCATTTAACAGTAGTACTCTTTGCATCTTTCATTCTCACTCATTTAACAGTAGTACTTTGCATCTTTCATTCTCACTCATTTAACAGTAGTACTCTTTGCATCTTTCATTCCCACTCATTTAACAGTAGTACTCTTTGCATCTTTCATTCCCACTCATTTAACAGTAGTACTTTGCATCTTCCATTCCCACTCATTTAACAGTAGTACTTTGCATCTTTCATTCCCACTCATTTAACAGTAGTACTCTTTGCATCTTTCATTCTCACTCATTTAACAGTAGTACTCTTTGCATCTTTCATTCCCACTCATTTAACAGTAGTACTCTTTGCATCTTTCATTCCCCCTCATTTAACAGTAGTACTTTGCATCTTTCATTCCCACTCATTTAACAGTAGTACTCTGCATCTTTCATTCTCACTCATTTAACAGTAGTACTTTGCATCTTTCATTCCCACTCATTTAACAGTAGTACTCTTTGCATCTTTCATTCTCACTCATTTAACAGTAGTACTCTGCATCTTTCATTACCACTCATTTAACAGTAGTACTCTGCATCTTTCATTCTCACTCATTTAACAGTAGTACTCTGCATCTTTCATTCTCTCTCATTTAACAGTAGTACTCTTTGCATCTTTCATTATCACTCATTTAACAGTAGTACTCTTTGCATCTTTCATTCCCACTCATTTAACAGTAGTACTTTGCATCTTTCATTCTCACTCATTTAACAGTAGTACTCTGCATCTTTCATTACCACTCATTTAACAGTAGTACTCTGCATCTTTCATTACCACTCATTTAACAGTAGTACTCTGCATCTTTCATTCTAACTCATTTAACAGTAGTACTCTTTGCATCTTTCATTCTCACTCATTTAACAGTAGTACTCTGCATCTTTCATTCTCACTCATTTAACAGTAGTACTGTTTGCATCTTTTATTACCACTCATTTAACAGTAGTACTCTGCATCTTTCATTCCCACTCATTTAACAGTAGTACTCTTTGCATCTTTCATTCCCACTCATTTAACAGTAGTACTCTTTGCATCTTTCATTCCCACTCATTTAACAGTAGTACTCTGCATCTTTCATTCCCACTCATTTAACAGTAGTACTCTTTGCATCTTTCATTATCACTCATTTAACAGTAGTACGCTTTGCATCTTTCATTCCCACTCATTTAACAGTAGTACTTTGCATCTTTCATTCTCACTCATTTAAAAGTAGTACTCTGCATCTTTCATTACCACTCATTTAACAGTAGTACTCTTTGCATCTTTCATTCTCACTCATTTAACAGTAGTACTCTGCATCTTTCATTACCACTCATTTAAGAGTAGTACTCTGCATCTTTCATTCTCACTCATTTAACAGTAGTACTTTGCATCTTTCATTACCACTCATTTAACAGTAGTACTCTGCATCTTTCATTACCACTCATTTAACAGTAGTACTCTTTGCATCTTTCATTCCCACTCATTTAACAGTAGTACTCTTTGCATCTTTAATTACCACTGATTTAACAGTAGTACTCTTTGCATCTTTCATTCTCACTCATTTAACAGTTGTACTCTTTGCATCTTTCATTCCCACTCATTTAACAGTAGTACTTTGCATCTTTCATTCTCACTCATTTAACAGTAGTACTCTGCATCTTTCATTACCACTCATTTAACAGTAGTACTCTTTGCATCTTTCATTACCAATAACCATATGAAGATAGTAAACTTGTAAGCTGTAAAAGCGGCAGCCTTGAGTCCCGGTCTTAATAAAACGTCAAGTTTATTTAAATATCACAAGATAATTCCAACCAACAAGAAATCCACAGGAAATCCACAGATGCACGATACTAAGCGCTTTCACCTGTCAAGCTGGGCATTATCAGAGTACAATTAACGTGTTGCAAGTCATCCCTTATATACATTTAAAAGTGTCCTTAATTAATTTCATTAATCAAATAGTAGAAGCAAAGTGTTTCTTAAAGGTATTACATCCTTTTACAAAAAATAATACATTAATATATAGATATGAATGTGAAGCACCGTTAAATTTTTGTTCAAGAGGTTCTGAAAGATGGAATAGTAACAATCAAATTAATTTAAAAATCTGAAACTGTAATATTCAATGTAATACTAAAAAAATGTGTATGTAGATAAATAATGTATATATGTTAAAAAATGTTAAAAAAATGCTATGGAAGAATTACGTCAATAAGATAATAAAAGTAGTAAAAATGGTAAAAAAACATGGAATAGTAGTTATTGCTTTAAAAGCTAAAGCTACTGTACTAATCAATCGTTCAACATTGATGGAACTGTCGTGTAATTAATTATAAATACCAATAAATTGTAAAAATGTAAAAAAATATTGTTTGTTTACAAAATATAAATGTTACTTAAACAAATATATATATACATATCTTTTATAATAATAATAAATATACAATCCATTAATAATGTGTACCCAAAAGGGAAATATATTTAATAAAAATGTTGATTTAAATAAAATGCAGTAAATTTAGTTTAGTAATAAATTAAATGTTTCTTTAAAAATACACTTTAATTAGTTAAATAGTAAGTTGATGTGTTCATATAAAATGAGATCTTAATTTAAGTATGCTAGAAATGGAAATTTGTTCGTTCAATCCAGGCCATTTACTGGCGTTCAGTCTAAGCTGCCATAAACATTCTTTAGCTTCCAGTAAATTTTTTACATCTCCTCCTATATGAACATTGACAGGTATTTTATCAATAACAAAAAATAAAAACGGTTTAAAATTTGTACAATTAATACTGTGGTTAAATAACATGTTTGTATTCTTATGTCTTTTTATGTCACTCAGATGTTCAATGACCCGTGTTTTAAGTCTTCTTATAGTTTTCCCTATATAGAATGCATTGCATACTGAACATGTAGCTAAGTAAACAACCATGGAGGAGTTACAATTACAGTGGCCTGGACATTTAATAGTTTTTCCATAATTGTCAACAATAGTATAAGGTCCTTCATTGATATATCTACAAATTTTGCATGATCCACATTTAGTCATCTTAGAGTGTCTCAACAAGTCACAACGAGTGTTGTTTTCAAATAATTTTTTTAAATTTTTCCCTCTGCTAAATACTATATTAGGTTTAGTTCCTAAAATTTCTAAAATCTCTAAGTCTGTCTCAATTACAGTTGTCCACACTTCTTGAATACAAGTCACAATCTCATTTGTTCTGTTGTTATATGGAATAATTAATGCATCATTCCTATTAATGTTGACCTTGGGAGTAACCTCCTCATTTGTGTCACAAGTGATAATAGGTTTGTATGTCGTAAACCTCTTTGTTTTAACCTCATGTTTAATTTTAAATAGTAAATCGTGAGGGTAACCTCTTTCTTGAAACATGGCCATTAATTTTTCAAGTTCATGTTCAAATAAAATGTTGTCACTTATTATTCTAGACAGTTTTACCATTTTACTACTTTTATTATCTTATTGACGTAATTCTTCCATAGCATTTTTTTAACATTTTTTAACATATATACATTATTTATCTACATACACATTTTTTTAGTATTACATTGAATATTACAGTTTCAGATTTTTAAATTAATTTGATTGTTACTATTCCATCTTTCAGAACCCCTTGAACAAAAATTTAACGGTGGTTCACATTCATATCCATATATTAATGTATTATTTTTTGTAAAAGGATGTAATACCTTTAAGAAACACTTTGCTTCTACTATTTGATTAATTAAATTAATTAAGGACACTTTTAAATGTATATAAGGGATGACTTGCAACACGTTAATTGTACTCTGATGATGCCCAGCTTGACGGGTGAAAGCGCTTAGTATCGTGCATCTGTGGATTTCCTGTGGATTTCTTGTTGGTTGGAATTATCTTGTGATATTTAAATAAACTTGACGTTTTATTAAGACCGGGACTCAAGGCTGCCGCTTTTTTACATCTTTCATTACCACTCATTTAACAGTAGTACTCTTTGCATCTTTCATTCTCACTCATTTAACAGTAGTACTTTGCATCTTTCATTCTCACTCATTTAACAGTAGTACTTTGCATCTTTCATTCTCACTCATTTAACAGTAGTACTTTGCATCCTTCATTCCCACTCATTTAACAGTAGTACTCTTTGCATCTTTCATTCCCACTCATTTAACAGTAGTACTCTTTGCATCTTTCATTACCACTCATTTAACAGTAGTACTCTAAATCTTTCATTCACACTCATTTAACAGTAGTACTCTTTGCATCTTTCATTATCACTCATTTAACAGTAGTACTCTTTGCATCTTTCATTCCCACTCATTTAACAGTAGTACTTTGCATCTTTCATTCTCACTCATTTAAAAGTAGTACTCTGCATCTTTCATTACCACTCATTTAACAGTAGTACTTTTTGCATCTTTCATTCTCACTCATTTAACAGTAGTACTCTGCATCTTTCATTACCACTCATTCAAGAGTAGTACTCTGCATCTTTCATTACCACTCATTTAACAGTAGTACTCTTTGCATCCTTCATTCACACTCATTTAACAGTAGTACTCTTTGCATCTTTAATTACCACTCATTTAACAGTAGTACTCTTTGCATCTTTCATTCTCACTCATTTAACAGTAGTACTCTTTGCATCTTTCATTCCCACTCATTTAACAGTAGTACTTTGCATCTTTCATTCTCACTCATTTAACAGTAGTACTCTGTATCTTTCATTACCACTCATTTAACAGTAGTACTCTTTGCATCTTTCATTACCACTCATTTAACAGTAGTACTCTTTGCATCTTTCATTCTCACTCATTTAACAGTAGTACTTTGCATCTTTCATTCTCACTCATTTAACAGTAGTACTTTGCATCTTTCATTCCCACTCATTTAACAGTAGTACTCTTTGCATCTTTCATTCCCACTCATTTAACAGTAGTACTCTTTGCATCTTTCATTACCACTCATTTAACAGTAGTACTCTTTGCATCTTTCATTCTCACTCATTTAACAGTAGTACTTTGCATCTTTCATTCTCACTCATTTAACAGTAGTACTCTTTGCATCTTTCATTACCACTCATTTAACAGTAGTACTCTTTGCATCTTTCATTCTCACTCATTTAACAGTAGTACTCTTTGCATCTTTCATTCTCACTCATTTAACAGTAGTACTTTGCATCTTTCATTCTCACTCATTTAACAGTAGTACTCTTTGCATCTTTCATTCCCACTCATTTAACAGTAGTACTCTTTGCATCTTTCATTCCCACTCATTTAACAGTAGTACTTTGCATCTTCCATTCCCACTCATTTAACAGTAGTACTTTGCATCTTTCATTCACACTCATTTAACAGTAGTACTATTTGCATCTTTCATTCTCACTCATTTAACAGTAGTACTCTTTGCATCTTTCATTCCCACTCATTTAACAGTAGTACTCTTTGCATCTTTCATTCCCCCTCATTTAACAGTAGTACTTTGCATCTTTCATTCCCACTCATTTAACAGTAGTACTCTGCATTTTTCATTCTCACTCATTTAACAGTAGTACTTTGCATCTTTCATTCCCACTCATTTAACAGTAGTACTCTTTGCATCTTTCATTCTCACTCATTTAACAGTAGTACTCTGCATCTTTCATTACCACTCATTTAACAGTAGTACTCTGCATCTTTCATTCTCACTCATTTAACAGTAGTACTCTGCATCTTTCATTCTCTCTCATTTAACAGTAGTACTCTTTGCATCTTTCATTATCACTCATTTAACAGTAGTACTCTTTGCATCTTTCATTCCCACTCATTTAACAGTAGTACTTTGCATCTTTCATTCTCACTCATTTAACAGTAGTACTCTGCATCTTTCATTACCACTCATTTAACAGTAGTACTCTGCATCTTTCATTACCACTCATTTAACAGTAGTACTCTGCATCTTTCATTCTAACTCATTTAACAGTAGTACTCTTTGCATCTTTCATTCTCACTCATTTAACAGTAGTACTCTGCATCTTTCATTCTCACTCATTTAACAGTAGTACTGTTTGCATCTTTTATTACCACTCATTTAACAGTAGTACTCTGCATCTTTCATTCTCACTCATTTAACAGTAGTACTGTTTGCATCTTTTATTACCACTCATTTAACAGTAGTACTCTTTGCATCTTTCATTCCCACTCATTTAACAGTAGTACTCTTTGCATCTTTCATTCCCACTCATTTAACAGTAGTACTCTGCATCTTTCATTCCCACTCATTTAACAGTAGTACTCTTTGCATCTTTCATTATCACTCATTTAACAGTAGTACGCTTTGCATCTTTCATTCCCACTCATTTAACAGTAGTACTTTGCATCTTTCATTCTCACTCATTTAAAAGTAGTACTCTGCATCTTTCATTACCACTCATTTAACAGTAGTACTCTTTGCATCTTTCATTCTCACTCATTTAACAGTAGTACTCTGCATCTTTCATTACCACTCATTTAAGAGTAGTACTCTGCATCTTTCATTCTCACTCATTTAACA
>NC_056746.1:1279392869-1279500369 GCF_019279795.1 Protopterus annectens | reverse complement strand
GTGCACGTCCTTCACTGGTGCTAGTGGTGAGAATTGAGTCAACCTGAGTACTGGGCTAGTGCAGGGGTGCCACAGTAGGTACAAAGGTAATATGGAATATCTGCCATCTTAAACATTCTTGTCAAAATGTCTAGAAACTACAAAACAGGCAAATTTGAATTTAGGGTGTTCCTCTCCAAAATCAGTACATTTAAATATGTATATGTAATTGTAGGGGCATGTGAACCTCAGTAGTAATCTAAGCTCCTCCTTTTATTTGTATCTGTTTAATACACACCTTATTATAATTGTATCCACAGTGCAATGGCAAACGTGCCCACTGTTCCACGCTGTACAACCACAGCTACACCTGTGTCACACAGAAGATGCCCTAACTCATCCTATGTACTGCATTGTCTTAACCACTCCAGCTTTGTACCAGGATGAAGACAAGCATATACACAGAGAATAAGTTTTAAGGAGTAAGGAGTAAATGGGGGGGGGGGGGTTCCATACTAGTAGTATTCCATAGTTAGATGTAAGAGTGACTTTAGTGAGTGTGGGTGTGGGGGGGGGAGTATAGGGACAATGTGGGTGAGTTAGGGGACTGAAAGAGGAGATGCAACTGTAATAATGTGTGATACACAAGAAGCAGGTAAGAGTAATTATTTTTCAGATAAGCACACATAATGCTACATTTTCATAACATATAGCTTCCTTATGCTTTTACAAACATGTAGCCTAAAAGCACATGTTCCTGATTTGCAGCTCTTGATGTATTTATGGGAAATAGATGAACATATGTAAAAGTACAGAGGACTGCAACTCTATTGGCCTCTAACAAGATGTTCTTTGGTAGCTAATTACATATATTTTATTCAAATGTTTTGGCTGAAATGATTAAGTAATTGATTGAGTGATTGACTGATTGACTGACTGATTTCCATTTGTTGACTCGGGTAGAACACTGATTACAGAGGACAAAGTTTAGGCTCAGACCAGAAGAGTTACACAACAAAATAGAATATAATGCAAAGAAAATCGTAAAATGCTGAAATACAACAGAGCAATGCTCAAGAAACATATAAACATATAAGCATATAAAGACAATTAGTCTAAATGATTGGCTATGTAGCTGATGTCATTTTAGGGGAGCCAGTTTGTGTCACTTTGAGGTGAGATGGCCAATAAGCTTTTCTGACTGGCTAGGGGAATTCTGCACCTCTGTTACCAAGTCTTTTGTATTCTAGCAAAAACCTATGCTGCCCCTTAATGCCTTTTTATGCACATTCCATGAGACTGGCATTTCAACCTCGCAAACTCTAATCTGGAACACATTAAAGTGTCTTTACTCAATAGCAGTGTGATGTCCCCACACTGGGCCAGTGATCAAGGAGCCTCAATCATGACCATTGACACTGGAGAGGGATGTTCACTTGGAATGCAAATGGATACACTCAGTACTTCCAGATGCAGACCTCTCTGCATCAAACACAATTTCCCTTAAGAGCACACAAGGAACACACTCAGTCTGGGGGTTGGATCTCTCTATCTGTCTCCCTCTAGATCCCCAAAAAAGACTCCCTACTGGTACAGCTGTAGGGTTAGGTCCTCAGCTAAATGTCCAAGCCAAGACTTCAAGCACCCTCTCTGTGAAACCAGTGCTTTGTGTCTCTGCCCCAAGTAGCTGACATACACATTCTTTGAGATTTAATTTTCACACAGGCACACACACACACACACACACACACACACACACACACACACACACACACACACACACAAACACACACACACACACACACAAACACATGGGAAAGGCTGGCACAGATTTACCTCCTGTGCCCCTTCTTCCCAGAGTATAAGGTAGTTATCACTGCCAGTAGACACTTCATGATCAGCTACTCTAAGGCCCTTAACAAAGGGTGTCTAATTACACTGTGTAATATTAATACTAATACAAATGGTAGTAGTAGACCAAGATAGCTAGGCCTTCAGGAGTGGCCCACACAGTGTCACCAAATAAATATAAGCACTGTCAAAGGTTAAATACTTTCTAAAAGGACCAGCCAAAATAAACGTTTTAAATATATTTAATAATAAATAATAAAAGGACACGAAAATACTGAATATATATTTACAGTAAACCACATAGTTCAAATCACAGGAAATATTAAAAATAACACTGACAGACAGACTCAGATTAATAAAGAAAAACAATATCTAAACTAAGATTCACTATATTTTCCTGACTGAATCGAAGAGAATTACTATTCCCTACTTACTTAACAGAGCAGCGCAGATGATGTGGTGAATGATTCTTCTTCTTGTCAGGCCCAAAACAGACTTCTCAATACTGAGAGATTTATCTTTGTAATATCTAAAATTTCCAAGATGGTTGGCAGAATGACCTTATCTGGTCACCTGAGTCTAGGTTCTCACACTATTCCCCTTTGAAGCTTGAAACAGAATGTTAGCATAGATGTGATAAGATGCATATCTAAAGTTTTGCTAATGTTCATGGCAGTGCCTGGGGCTTCTCCTGTTACTGGTGAACTCTGATGAGGTGGTTTAGGCTGCCTCCCATGAGTTCCCTTATATCCATGTGCAGCACTGGGTATGACCTTCCTATGCAGTGATTTCCTGCATGCTAAATAGAGATACCCTTTTACCCCCCAGCTCATCTGCAGAGTTATATTCCCTATCTGCCAACCAGAATCTCATGTTCTCAGACAAAGTACTAAGGGCTTGCTTCCTCACCAAAAGGTTTACCAACCCTTAAAAAGTGGTGACCTGACACCCACTCACCCACCCATGAAAGTGAGTGGTTAGTTCAGCAATATAATCACATACACTTTCATCTGCCTTGTGTCTGTGCTGACAAAACTTTTTTCTGTAAGCCTCAGGAGTTAACTGAAAACATTATTGTAAAAAAAAGTACATCATTTTATAATAATCTAGACAATCAGTATCAGAGAACTTGAAAACAATAGTTATAGCTTTACCATGGAGTAAGGGGGAGAGGAACTGTATCCAGAGCTCTTGGTCAACATTGTATTGCTTGCATACTCTTTCACATATGCAAATAAAACTACCAAAATTATCACCTTCCTGGTACTGCGGAAGAAGTTTACTTACCTTTATTACTTCTAGGATACAGTCATTCCTTTCCCCATTACCTCTATGACCCTAGTGATGAGTCAGCATTTCCTTTTCATGTTGTCTCTGCCTCTCATTTTCTTTGGCTTCCAGACATTTCAGTCCTTCTTTTTCTTCAGCCTCCAAATGCTGCATTGACTCATTTGATTCTAATTCCAATGGTTTGGCCTCTAGTTCAAGTTTTTTTTAACTCCAGATAGGTTTTAAGTCCTCTGAGGAAAAGGTGAACTGTCCTGTTTCTGAGAGTTGTACATCTCCAGTGCCAGACATGTTGTCTTGCTGGTTGCTGGTCTGTGCTGCAACTGTGGTTAAGGCTGCAATCATTTCCCATTTTGTCAGGTTGGCATGCACCAGTCCTTTGGCTTGGCACATCACAGCCAACTGGTTCCTTGTCAGCTTGCCATAATCCTCTGTTGACATCCTTGCCTGCTTTCCCTGGCTAAATAAACTAAAAGAATAAATAAATAAAACTGTTGTGATATGAAACCCTGAATGTTCACTTTGTGGCTTCTTGAGAGTAAACACCTTTAGTGGCAATTGCTTACATGCTATTGAAGTTCAAATAATATCCCACCCCTGCTCACCAATATGTGACGTTCCCCACTGGTGTCAATGGTGGGGATTGAGGCTCCTTGATCACTGGCCCAGAGATAGGAGGGCCGTCACAAGCAGAATTCTTAAAAAATGCCCCAACTTGAGGGTTTCCTGCAACTTGAACACATTCATATATGTGTAGTTACAGATACATGGTTTCAGAGCAATTAAAATAGTCCTCTGCTCCTCAGTTTAGTACCTATCATGTCTTCTGACCTACTAGCAATTGTGGGGTAGTATCATTATTTGTCAAGGATATCATTACCTCATGGCAGATTCCTTGGGACACCCACCTTTGAACTCCTAGATGTCCAATTCACCATAAACAAGATTAATTACTACTTCATAGCTAGTTATAGAACACCATCTATGTCCTGTTCTGAGCATAATAGTTACCATAACACATTAGGTAAAATCCCCATTAAATACAAGTACCTTTTCATTCCTTATACCTCTTTACTCTCCTTTCTTCACTTACTTCCTTACTTCTATCAAATTGTTTCCCCTGACTTTCTCTCTAAATACACCAAACACCTGTCTTTCCCTGACTTGATATTACAGCTCCTGTTTGTACTAGACTAACTTACCTTTAATTTCTTTACAAACTGTCTAAAAGTTCTCTAAATATTAAATTATTGTCATATAACTTGTATGAGTTCTTAACCAGTGTTTTTATATTATGTCTAATTTGTTATAATTATTTAAACTTCAGATGTTTTTGTTTTATTTTTGAAGATTGTAAAATTATTGTTCTTAAATGTTTTGTAATAATTTGGAGTTTTTCTCCCTGGGCATCTGCTGAAAATGGTCTTCTACCCAGATGGACTTTCCTGGTAATCAAATGTCAATAAACTAAATAAATATACCTTTCTACTGGGGAACTTCAACTATTTTCAATGAACTGTCTAATATACTCTGCCAATAATCATCATGCCGAGGGTTTTATTGATATTATAAATGGTAATTCTCTTTTACAGATAGTTAACCATCCAACTAGGGGCTCCAATGTTTTTTATCTAGTCCTCATAGATATGGCTACTACTTGCATGTCTCCATATGTATCATCCTGCCTTGTTAAAGCAGAGCACAGATTAGTGACCTTTTTCTTTAAAACTGGTGGTGCTTTCCCTATAAATACTTCAGTGTTTAGTGTCTTGTCAAAAAGCAAAACTTCTTCAGCTGGTTAATGATCTAAATAAAGTCCCCTCTACTGCTCCTCCAATAAATCCCATTGCTAAAGCTGTTGCCTATGCCTCTGTCTTCTACTCCCACTTAAATAGCTGTCGTTATAAGCCAGCCCCTATCTGCCCCATATATAATGAGAGATTTAAAAACAACCCCCTGCGGTGGAATACCCATATAAATAAATTGTATAACAGAAGAAAGAAATTGGTTAATGCTCTTAAGAGATTTCATTCTACCTACGTTGACAGCACACTTAAACAAACTAGTAAAAAGCTTAAGGGAACCTTTAGGAAGCACAAAGCTGAGTAAGAACTTAAAATAGCCACTAAAATCAAAAATAACTTAAAATCTTTCTTTAAATGTGTCATGAGGTTAAGAACTAACACCCAGCAATGTACAGAACTAGTCCTCAATAATACTGCTGCTTCAAATCCAAAGAAAATAGCTAATATCCTAGATGAGAAATTTAGTCCAAATGTTACTCTACCCAGTTATAGCTATTCCACAGGTTCCACAATCATAGCCACCCCATTTAATTACTATGGAACAAGTTGTCTCAGCTCTTTCAAAAACGAAGAACACCCCATCCATGGACCCTGAAAATGTACCAGGTTGCCTGATTATCTGTGACAAGTATTGCCTATCCAAACCTCTGTTTAACCTCAGTGATCTAAGCTGCTTCGCTGGTTACATCCTTGAAGCCTGGAAAACATCTATTGTAATGCCATTTCACAAGGGTAGCCAAACCATGGACCCTGGTAATTATAGATTTATTAGTCTCACTAGCCTCATGTGTAAGGCTATGGACTGTATTATCTCAGACCTCATTAATCTGGACATTGAAAATCTCTTAACCCTGGATACTCATCAATTTGGCTTTATCAAAGAAGGTTGTGCCACTTTATTTATTTTTATTTATTTATTTTACATTTGGTTACCAGGAAGTCTGACTGGACACAAGTCCTTTTTCAGCAGAGGCCCGGAGAGATACTCTCCACATATAACAAAGCACATACAACATAAATATTATCGATTACAATTTCACAGTTACAGAAGTAAGACATTTTCCCTTTTACATCATTTCCCAGATAGAGAGCAGGATACTTTACATAATACATCAAAACCATAATGGCAGTCAATAACTGATAACATTTGCAACTGGGTGAGTTAAGAGAAGCTATTCAGTTTGAAAGGTGAAGCTGTAAATGTAATGCTGGAAGAATGCTTTAGAATAGACTTTACTGTTAGACGGGAGACACATTTTAGGTAGATAAGTTAGATGACAGGTGGTAAAGGCAGAGTAGAAGAGATACAGAGAATATTCTAAGGTTTAGGCTTAGGACAAAAATGAATTGTAGAAGGAAGAGAAAGAATTTCAGGCTGAAGTGAGGATAAATGCCTGATAGAAAGGTGTAAGAGGTAATCCTGTAAGACATGAGGATTAGCCTGGAGAGTTACAGTTACATATCCAGTTGGCTTGTAAGTGTGATTTTAGGGATTGTTTAAATAGGATTAAGGAGGAGATTGCAGTTATGTTAGTGGGCAAAGTGTTCCACTTTTTGGCTATGAAATTTGTGTATAGGGAAGATCCAGTAGAGTTGTTAGGTTTAGTGACTTGAAAAAAAGTTTATTATTGGAGCATAAGACCCTAGTACTGGAGTAGGGTTGTATTAGGTTTTGTAATGCAGGGATTTTGTCTGGGTAGTAAAGTATTTTGTGAGCAAATATGAGTTGGTTATAGAGGAGAAAATGGGGGAGTTCGAGACAGTTAAGTCTTTTTAGGACTGAGCTGTGGTGTGTGAGATAAGGGCTATTAGAGGCAAATTTTGCAATTTTGTAATAGCAAGTTTCAATTTTAGCAATATCCAATTTTCTAAGATTGATAAGGATTGGGGAGGCATATAAGAAAGTAGACAGAAGTGTGTTTGTGCTATTTTTGCCTTAGTACTATTTGTGAGGAATTCCCTATTTCTATATAGCCCTCCTAGTTTTTTATGTACTTTTTTAATGGTGAGTGCAATGTGATTATCAAATCTCAGGTTGCTGTCCATTTCAATGCCAAGGAGTTTGGTGTGGGAGACAGGAGAGATATTGATATTGTTATGAGGTGTGATAGAGAAAGTGAGAGGATACGTACTCAGGTTAGTTGGTGGAAATATGAGAAGTTTAGTTTTATTAGGGATTAATATTAGTTAGTAGAGAGTTGGTAAGCCATTATTTTACAGAGAGCAAAGAAGTCTGTGTTAGTTGGACTAGTAAATTCATTAATTTTTTTAACAAAGCAACCATAACAGTGGATAGCCACTTTGAAACAAAAAACAACTGCTAACAGTGGATAGCAGTTATGTAGTATATACAGCATATCTGGACCTGGCCAAGGCCTTTGGCACTATACACATGTGCCGACATTGTTGACAAACATGTAAATCTGAATATAACTGGTTGGGTAACAGACCCCATGTGGTTAGAGTCACAGGTGCCACTTCTGAAATCAAAAAAGATTGCAGTTGTGTACCAAAACGCCTCCTCAAGATTATGAAGTATTGAAGAAACATTAAGACCTGAGAAGTGCATCAGTTTGGCATTGATTAATTTTAATAGGATTCATATACTCACAAAATATGCAGTTTTCAATATAATAAAACTGATTCCTATTATTAGGTGCCCATCCTGTTTCCTGTTTTGACAGGAAAGTTAAACAGTTGGCCATAATGAATGGGGCTCTTAAGTTACACTGCAAATTTAAGTTATGTGCTTATTGCAGTGCTTAGAAGGTATTCAGAATGAATGCAGCTCGCATCTAATAATCAGAATAACATTTTATTACAACATACATACTACAGAGTAAATAAAATGGCGCAGACCATACTGAAATGAAGTTATATAATGGACCTTTTAAGTATTTGTTGAATATTACACGAGCACAGACAACAGATTTATAAGTATATTCTCATTTTAATATAGAATAAAATGCCATGTTCGTATTATATTGTCCATTTATTTTATTTTACTTTATTTTGTTAACACAGTTAACAGCAAGTTAGCCCACGTAGCTAAGTCTCCATCACAAAGGAAAGCTGGATACAAAAGCTCAGGAGTAGAAACCTGGGGCCGAGGGTTTTTATTGTAGTAGTCAGTCAACAAAAAGATAGCTCTTTTAGTTTGTGAGAGTTATTAGAGGGTGTATCTAGTACTGCGGTGGTGGTGCTGCGGTAGCGTTGTCGCCTCACAGTAAGACGCTGTTCAGTTCGATTCTCAGCTAGAACGTCTTCTGTGTGGAGACATGCGTGAATGGGTGTACCTTCGTTGAAGGTTGTGCGTCAGAGCTGGCAACTCGGTACGTAAAAATCTACTGCCAATCATTAGCAGACCGGAGTTCCGCTGTGGCGACCCCTAACTGGGAAAAGCCGAAAGACACAAACAATTAGAGGGTGTATCTACAAGCAACCTATGCAGACATGATAGAAACAAGCAGACACCATTGGTGATAGAAGTCAACCAATGGGAGGGCTGTTGTAGCCTAATTAGAAACCTCTCCCTATAGCCTGCATCTGAGGTGTAGGTGACAACACAAGGATGTCAGGTTGTCTCTTGCCTTGGATGTTGCCCCCACAGGTTGCCTCTTGCCTTAGATGTTAATTGCTTCAAGTTGCCTCTTGCCCAGGATGTTGCCCCCCCCATGTTGTCTTTTGCCCAGGATGTTATCCCCTCAGGTTGTCTGTTGCATTGGTTGTTGCCCTCTCGGTTTGTCTCTTGCCCTCATGCTGTGACTCCTCGTGTACGTGGGAAACAGGTGGGTTGAATACCAATAGAAAATGAGCCTGATGGTTGACAGGCACAGAGGGAAAAGCATGCAGAACAAAGTGTTGATATAGATCCCCTTCAATTTCGGAGTCATTAAACATATTGTGAGGTACACGCCTTCATACAGTGCAGTTGCTTTATTTATTTATTTTTTTTATTGTTAATTAACTTCCAACTTGTCCAGTAAAACCTACAGATTTAAAATTCCTTCCAGTCTTAGCTAAAACCATTTTTCTTTGACAGAAATTAAAGTTCACCGCTGCTAGAAAGACTCAATTTAGCTAACCAAATGGCCCATTTTTTTATTTTATTTTTTTTTTTTTATTTCTTGCTCTATTTGGGAACTGTGACATTTTTATTGCTAGGTTTACTGCAAGAGATCCTCTTTTACTGACTAGCTTAGCACCTTAAATACATGAATATGGCTTAGGGCCCTATAACCCATTTAAAATATCTTCATAGTCATGTGGGAGCTTCGGTGTATCAGACAGTATATTCTGTCAAAACATTTTCACCTTATAAAGGGAACCTTGCTTTTGGTGAGTTTTCTTCAGTGTATGCTGGATGTGATAATCAGATTTTAATTTGTTGTCTATGTATACACCCAGTAGTCTAGTATGAGCAATCAGTTCAATATTTGTGGAATTAGTGGGGGTTATGATAACATTTGGCATTGGGGTGGAAGGTGTTTTGGAATATAAAGTGCTAGTTTAATTTTAATGGTGAGGAGGAGCTGAGACTTTTGTTAGCCATGCCTCAACTGAAAAGAAGGCTTCGTGGGTGCAAGATTAGTGTGGAGTTGTCATCAAACTGCATGGCTGAGGCATGTCTACTGGCTTTATGCAGGTTGTTAATGCAAAGATTGAGCAATATAGGTCCAAAGAAAGAGCCTTGGGGGACACCTACAGATATTGGAAGGAAGAGTGAGCGTTGATTTTGCCATTTTATAGCTTGGAACCTAGTGGTGCACATACCTCTCAAATGTCCAGACTTTTGCACAATGTCCAGATTTTTGCCTCATAGTTTTGGTCTATCTCTCATAGAGGATTGAAGTCACAAAACAATGACATACTTTTGAGGTTCAGACTTCATATCCTTGTGAAAATGCATACTAATACAAATGTTGTCATTCTAGCAACTTTCTAAGTTTATAAGAGCAATATGTACTACCTGTCCCTATTTCTGGGCCCTTCTCTCCCCATTATTTTGGGCTTTGCCCAGATTGTTTGTGCCAAGAGGTTGAGAGGTATGCTGGTGAAGTAGCTATGGAACCAGTTTAGGAATAAGTTATTTGGGCCCAGGACTGCTAGTCTTGACAGGAGTTTCTCATATAAGATGATGTCAAGGGCATTTGACAGGTCAAGGAAGAAAACTAATACTAATTTATTGTTGTTTTGATGGGTGTTTATAGTGTTTGTAAAACCTGGGAGGAGCACAAGGTGTTGCACCATAAAGCCTGGAGGGAGCACAAGGTGTTGCACCATAATGCCTGAAGGAGAAATAGGTGTTGCCCTGTAATTGCTGGAGGAAGCACTAGGTGTTGCACCATAATTCCTGGGGAGAGCTCTATGTTTTTCATTGTAATGCCTGCAAGAAACAGTAGGTTTTTCACTTTAATGCCTAGGGGGAGCACTAGGTGTTGTGCCATAATGTCTGGGTGGGGCAATAGATGTTGCATCATAATGCCTGAGGGAGCACTAGGTGTTGCCCTGTAATTGCTGGGGGAAGCACTAGATCTTGCATCATAATTCCCAGGGGGAGCTCTATGTTTTGCATTGTAATGCCTGTGGGAAACACTAGGTTTTTCACCATAATGCCTGGGGGGGGGCACTAGGTGTTGTGCCATGATGTCTTGGGGGGTAATAGATGTTGCACCATAATGCCTGGGGGAGCACTAGGTGTTGTGCCATAATGTCTGGGGGGGCAGTAGATATTGCACCATAATGCCTGAGAGGCGCACTAGGTGTTGCAGTATAATTCCAGGAGGAAGCACTAGGTATTTCGCCATGATGCCTGGGGGGACAATAGATGCTGCACCGTAATGCCTGGCTGGGAACCCTAGGTGTTGCACTTGTGTAGCACAAACCTGCTGAGAACATGCTGCCCCGCAGTGCTGGGCACTTAGCAAGCTCATGGCAAGGTATGTGTGTGAAGGTGTGTATGCTTCCCCAAGGTTAGATAGCTAGTGCAGAGCTCAACGGACCTGACAGAGGGGTTAGAAGATCCAATGGAAGGGACTGAAGGGCTCTCTGGCCAATTGTCTGGCAGATTCCCTGCCACATGATCCCTCACATCTCAAAAGGGACAGGTCTGAAAAGCACAACTTCAGAATCAAATGGAGCATACAGCTCTCACCTTGGTGATAGGCTCACTCCCTCTCCTGAACAGTGAAGCGTTTGAGTTCAATGGCAGGAAAAGAATGGGTTACAGGACCCTCAACAGCCAGGGGTCCAGTGTGAACTGGCATGGAGGGATGGTTTGATGAGTTCATGAGAGAGTGGTGAGGGGAGTAGTCTTAGTCTCTCAGGAGGAAACTTTGAGCCAGTTTGAATGGGTGATAAAAGTAATTAATTAAATAATTTAAAAAAGAGACATATGAATAGGCTACTCATGGTTAAATATGTTTTTATTTTGTTGATCTGAGTAGAGCACTGATTCCACTGACCTTTTGCAGTCTCCGCCCAGAGCATACAGAGGAAAAAACATAAATAAAATAATTGCAATGGACATGCAATGAGTTTGATAGTCATTCATGACACATATCATGCACAGTGTTGAATAAAAGTAGACTGCTGAGTACAGTTTGTTATTTTTGTAATAATGCACTATAGATAAAATTTACAGCTTTCACCAAAAAGTTGAAAAGCAGAGAGGGAAGATGAAATGGTACAGAACAGAAAAAAAGGGAAAGAGAAAAATCAAAGGGAATAACAAAATGTTATAACTATCAAAACTAAGATATTTTAACTTCAAATGAGGTACCAGTGTTTAGTACAAAAGATAGCTGATGTTATTCTGCTGTTCTTAAATCATTTATAGTTTGTTTCTTAAATTAGAATTTTTTTGAGCTGGGAACAGAATGTGGGGTACTAGCTGACTGCCTTGAGGATAGATGAAAGTGAGTTAAAAAGTTGTGGCAAGTACTAAAAATCTGTATCCTATGCAAATTAGGAGAGCCTTGGAACTTATATTAAAGCCTCCAGGGGGAAAAAAAAGACATTTTTGAAGGGGGTTGATTGTTGGAGTATTTCATTGATCACTTTGTTTGAATTCTTCATGGAAAGTTAGAGGAGGGGTAGGAAACTGCAGGAAGAATACCGTATTTGTTGTGCAAGGGGATATTAACTACAAGCCAGTTAGAGTCTCTACCATTTGTTGAAGAGCTTTGATGTTTAATTGGTATCTATACGTTTTCTTTGATGAGGAGGAGAACACCTTCACCTCCCCTTTTTCATTCTCTGGTGTTAAATACATAGTTGTAGACAGGGATGTGATGGCTGAGATTTGATGCATCAGCCATTAGCCAGTATTCAGAGGTTCCTACAATGTCAGGTGAGTGGGTATAGAGAAAAAAATGAGGTTGCTCTAGTTTGCATAGTAATCTACCTGCATTAAGTAGAGCTACATTCATTTGGGAGTGTGTGTGTTTGAGAAAGGAAGAGTTGTAGTATGCAGTGAAGAACATAGGGAGTTACAGTTTGTTCTCTGTCATTTTCTGATGAGAACCAAGGTAAGAGATGTCAGTCTCACTATGAACCTTAAAAATATACCTTAATATTGGTGGGTTTATTATTTTATATTTGGATGAGCATATTTATTTTTATTTACTTTTATGCATTTAATTTATTGTCAGTGGCTCAACCAGTAGCACACTCATGTTTGGTGCTGAAAGATCAGAAAGTTGTGGGTTTTATACCCCCACCAGATACTTGAATTCATTTTTCCAATTTCCAGTGCTAACACTACAGTACAGCATAAGGGGAGAGTGCCATCTTTGGATAAGACATTAAACTAAGGTCTCACCTACTTGAGCTGGTGGTAGATCTGGTGGATGTAAAGCAAGCCACGGCTCTTATAAAATAAAGAAGGAGAAGTTCTCTGATGCCATGGCTTAATTTCCAGTGGTCAGTTAGCATACCACCTTGGGTCTCCCCTGTGATGAGGACACGGGCTTTGTTGGTCTAATTCTTTCAACAAAATAAAAGATAAATTTTAACTAGGGTACAGCACTGATTCACATGGACTTTTGTTAGACTCGGAAGAACTGTCTGGGTCAGTGACCTGCTCAGAGTTACACAGTAGGCAAATGAATGAGGAACAAAATCGAACCCTGTACCTTTGGTTACAGGAATAAACTCATTAAAAGTTTAGAGTTTTAATCTTCTGCACTAATTGCCAAACAATAGAATACACAAGGTAGAATTTAGAATTTAGGTCTAGGTTTATGGGTGGTCCATTTTGAAGGTGGTTTGGCGTAGATAATTAGTAAGTCACGTTGTTCTGTTATTATCATGTGGAAGTCAGCATGAGGTTAAGGGTTATTGTCACAGTTTTTATTTGACTGGTCACCAGACAAATGACCTCATAAAATAAATTGCTACAATTTGCTGTCAGCAGTAGAAGTGGTACGGTATTTAATGTGATATCAGCTCTGATGCACATGGGCTTATATCTAGACCAGCCTCTATCCATTTGTCATCATGCCTGTGTCTGTGAATGAGCATTGTGAACAAACATCATGTTCTGCTTTGTAGACTGAAAACAAATTTGTTCTGATGATGCCAGATTGTCACTGCATAAGAACTACTCACAAAGCTAATTTTTGCTGAAATAATTATTGTTCCTGTTCAACAGTAAATAGTAAAATGCAGGCTGCTTTTAATCATACCATGGTGCAAGTTATGCCATGGATTCCCAAAGAGGGCACAAATTTTCATGACCCTCAATTGGTATAACACAAAATCTAAGATTCATACCCAACAGCTTTGACAGGCTTTGCTACATCCAGTGTAAAGTGAAAACCAAAACATGAATTGTGTGACCTGGGTGTAATAGAACTGCATGGATTAGAACCACATAAATTCTGATTCACAAAAATCCTTGAACTGAAACTGCTACCTCCTGAACCAAGAGTAATGCACATGAAAACAAACACTGGCCACCATTGTGGGAGCAGAATATTCCTGGCAGCATTCCTAAATTGCCTACCTGTGCCCCATTTTCTTCTTAACTTCAAGGAAACTCTTTTATTCAGTCTTATTTATCTATTTATACTAACACTGAGGCCTGCAGTTCCCTGGGTAGGATATGTTTAATTAGAGCTTCAAAAATCTTCCATCTCTTTCCAGTTTCTACAAATTCAGCCCTAATAGTTCATCAGAACAAGTCACTTCTCTTGCACCACAATTCATTAGGCCCCCTGGCAATCCCCTAAACACACCACATCTGAGATGATCTGGATGTCAGTGCTTCTGTGACCAGTTTTAACAGCAATGGTCTGTAGCTGTTAAATCTAGCTTGTCTCTATACACCAAGTTGGCATATATTTATATTCTGTTAATATTACTTTTACAGCACAAATGTGGTGACTGTTTCAGTCTCCCACATTCAGTACCTGCATCTCTACTTTAATTATAATTTGTTAATGAGGTAGACCCACGTTCCCCTTTCAGGGGTGACATGAGATCAATGTCTGGTTAAGTGATTTGCTCCAGGACTCAGAATGGACAAATGAAGGCTGAAGGAATCAAACCATGTACTGCAGGAACTATAACACAGAGCCTTAGCATTCTGAGACATTTTTCAAAACCATACTTCCTGCATAGACACATGCATTTGCAAGTTACCGTAACCCTAGCAACCTTCACCACTGTCAGTAATAAAGTGAACGTAACTGTGCCTGAACCTAGTAAAGTTAGTACTGGAGTAGAAATAACTCCTTTACCCATTGTTCTTGTGCAGAACTTCTTATAAAGCAGTATGTAATACTTATTTCAGTAGTCTCTTCTGTCATTACCAGTATAGTTATAAAAGTAAACAACTAACGATTAGTATTTGAGCAGATGTATACTACAATTTGTATAACTGGCTGAGTGACTACACTTGGCCTTCTCACCATGATTAGATGAGCAACTTTAATGGTGTTATAAACATCTAATTTCTATGCCAGAGTACCAATACTGTGTTTCATAGTCCGAATCTTACCTTGTCACTGAGGCTTTTGCCTTCTCTCCTGAAGCCATTTGTGTTGCTATGGTTATCTATCATATTGCTGAATATTCTTACTGCTTGCTTACTACTTATCTGAGAAAAGTTACAATAGCTTAAGCTCGGACCAGTGAATGCCTCACAAGGAACAACCTATCCTTCAAGATGTCATAACATAGACAATTACAAGTGGGTCAGCAATCATAGCCTGCCTGTTATGCATTTGAGACATGGATGCCAAGAAATTCATCTGGAAAGGGAAGCTCGACAGCATAATTTTTTTGTAGTGTGTGGAACTTCATCTGCTCCATGAACTACTAGTTACAGGGAAAAAAAATCGCTAATTGTTTTGTCAGCTTTCAAAGCCATAAAGCACTTATTGAGTGCTGTCAAAAAGACAGTGTAAGAAATTCTGTTATCTTACAAAAAGTCAGGGACATATTACAGGCACAGATAGCAGGCAGAAATATTTTTTTTCTTTTTATTCTGCTGCTGTCATTTGCTTGTAGTGCTGGCAGATTTAACTGCCTAGTGCGATACCCGATCTTAACAAGTGAAGTAGGGGGTACTTAATTGTTAAGATCGGGTCTTGTGTTAAGTGCTTAACTCGATTTGTCTTTTTCCAGATATCAATGCATAATCACCATGCTTTGTGCACTACATAGATGTTGCGTTTGCTTGCAACAAGTTTTGAAAATGTAATCTGTACATGAGAACTGGTGACCTACTTGAATATGCTATTATAGCAATAACCAATGACTGGGTGTGGTATTTATTTAACATTTGTTTACCATGAAAGTCCAACTTGG
Source organism: Protopterus annectens (assembly GCF_019279795.1). Classification (NCBI taxonomy): domain Eukaryota; kingdom Metazoa; phylum Chordata; order Ceratodontiformes; family Protopteridae; genus Protopterus; species Protopterus annectens. The sequence goes on along the minus strand of NC_056746.1, from coordinate 1,279,484,632 downwards.
AGTGAAGCCAATTTTCAGCAGAGGCCTGGGGAGAAATGCTCCGGACGCATGTCTTTGAATGTGGGAGGAAACCAGAGCACCCAGAGGAAACCCACACGAACACAAGGAGGACATGCAGATTCCACACAGAAGGCACCCCAGCCAAAAATCGAATTGGAGAACCTCTTGCTGTGAAGTGACAATGCTACCACTGCACCACTGCATCACCGGTATATTGAACATTTACCCACAGTTGGTGTGATTTAATCATGAGAGCAAAGCCCCCAAGTGATTAAACAAAGGCAACCGTGGGTAAATCTTCAATATATCACACCCAAGAGTTGGTTATTGCTATTATACAATAACATTATTTAAGAAAGAAATTACTTACTTTTCTTAAATAATGTCATTCTATAATGGCGCTGTGGTGTTCTTCTACTTTTTTTCGTATCCTGCTGCTTTCTTTATGTACTGCACATGTGTATGGGACTTACATTCCCATGCTTATACAGTACATCAGTGCTTTGGAAAGGAATGGAGAAAGTAAGATCTTTGTTGTGTGCTCGTTTTTGAATGTTAATGACTTGGCATTGTATAATTATAGATATTTAACAGGGGTTAAGTACTAATCTGCATAGACCTTTTTCAGACTCGGCTTGGAATACCTCCACTGAAACTGCTTAGATGGAACTTTTTAACCCTGGTGACCAAAATGCAAACAGCAAAAGTCATTCATTTTGTGTGTCCATTGCATTCTTGGTCATCATTCTAAGCTTGTCTACTTCTGCCCTGTTCCCTTCCTAACTGCAAGGAACCTTGTCTGTTCACATCTGATCTGTCTCTCTCTAATAACTGAACGTCATAATTGCATTGCCTTCCATTCCACTTTCCTCCAAAGAATAGATAGATCCCCTGCTAGGCCTTTCATTCTAAGGCTTGTCCTTGCAGCCTTTTTAAACACCTTTATTTACCATGCACTGCACCTTCTCCAACAGCTTCACAACTTTTATTTAGTGGAAATGCCAGAATATTTGGGTACCAGGATTCCAGGGGTGTGTGTGTGTGTGTGTGTGTGTGTGTGTGTGTGTGTGTGTGTGTGTGTGTGCGTGTGTGTGTGTGTGTGTGTGTGTGTGTCTGTGTGTGTGTGTGTGTGTGTGTGTGTGTGTGTGTGTGTGTGTGTGTGTGTGTGTGTGTGTGTGTGTGATGAAGTGGTTCTATCTTAAACAAAGAAAGGCATGAATGGAACCAACAGTAGACCTCGGACAGAGATCGCAACTGAAATTCGATAGACACCAAAATATGAGACAATGAAAAAGCACCAGTTCCTCAACCTCTAAGTATCACAAGTAAATATAATATATAGTAACACATGTTCAAGTCCTCTACCCAGGGCACCTAAATTAATAAATATGCAAGGGCTAGTCTGTACAGGGAAGACTGAAATGGTGGGACAGAGTTATTTTTTTTTTTGACTGCTATGGCTACTCCTCACATTTTTGTAGTTGAGGCAAGAACCTTGTAATGCAGTAAATTTTGTGGTCATTTATCATGGGTAGGTTACTGCAAATTCCTCCTGGTTCAGCATCCCTGTTCCTCATGCATAGGGACATCATGTAAATGTTCTGCTTGTCTTTGGGCTATTTATACTTAAAATATAAGGTCTAAAAATTTAAGAGAATGTACGGCTAGGCTTCTAAAGAACATCACAGATCAATAGCCTAGTAATACCTATGAACCTATGAATCACAGAGGAAAAAGACCAAAGGGTTCCTTCATCTAATGTTGTTTATGTCACTGTGCTAATAAAAAATATGGATTTATATATTTATATGTATGTTTTCATTTATTGGGTGGGTATATTTCCATTTTAGGCATGACCAATCAAGGGGCATTTATAGAACTGATGAGAGGAACTCAAACATACAGAGTAGACAATATGATGCACATAATATATGCAAATACTTGGTAAACTCTTAAGGTACAGGATAAAGAAGAAAATGGTGTGGATACAAACACAGAAGCAAGGCCATCACATCAGAGTAAATCATAAAGAAATTGCATACAGAACGAACAAAGCAAAATATATAAACAAAATAGAAGGCATAGCATTCACACATTTTAATACTTTATTACCACAAGTGAAAATAAACCTTTCATAATCCAAGTTTCAATTATGTATGACAATGCTGTAGACACAGCTACAAGAACTTCACTACCAATGTTCTTCCTGAATAGGAAACTGTATCAGAGCTAGGATATGATGGGACCAGTTGACTATAAAAGCTCCCACAGAAGTGTCATTGTTCATGAAGCGCCCCCCACCTAACCTGAAAACTTTAACCTCAAAACCATATATGACCAAAATGGCAATAAAAAGCAATGGATAAGCTTGATCAAGAGGAAGATGATCTGACATGCTTAACTCAGGACAGATGCAAGGCCAGAATTTGTCAATGGCCAGTTCCATACTACAATGAATGTTGATACTGAATTCTGTGTAAGAAGACAGCCTAGGCATTAGACCATACAAAGCTGGATGACCAAAGTCATGCAACACCAGTAATATTCTCACTTTAGGATATCCCTAAGTTATGTAATAGGATCACTGTTCCTAGCCCAGTGGGCCACACTGACATCATCACAAGCACCCGAGAAGGTCAAATAAGAGGCCAAATGTAGGAGGAGGTCAAAGTATTTTCAATACAAAATTAATGTGAATGCAGTAGAATGATTTTGAAAGTATTTTTCAATGAAAATGCACTAGTGATTAATAAATCAACGCTTTTGGATGCAGTTCCTGAATAGTACAATATAATTCATAATAAGTAACTGGTGACCAAGGACACTGTCTCAGTGACAGTAGTGCCAACCCTTGCTAACAGATAAATGCAGTTAAAAGTTAATTACCTGTTTTCACTTATACACAATCTTTTTATTCTCTTTGTGTCTTCACATCTGTACATGAGTGCTTACCAGCAGAGAGAAGAATCTGCAAAGCATTAAGTTTAGGAGTAAAGCAGCAATGAACAGCAACACCTCTGTTCTCTGTAACTTTATGATGAATGTTTAATATGAATATGTGCAAAAGGCAAAATATACATCACTCTGGTCTGGTTAGAAAGTGAACTATATGTTTCCTGCTTTCATCGTCTGGAATACCCATATAAGTAAATTATGTAACAAGAGACAGAAATTACGTAGGGTTTGTAAGAGATCTCATTCTGCCTGCCTTAAGACATACTTAAATAAAATAGTAAAGACCTTACAGGGACCATTAGGAAGCTCCGTTTTAAATATGCACTTGAAATAGCCACTGAAATCAAAGAAAAATACATTTTTCTTTAACTATGTCAGGAAGTTAAGGACTATCACCCAGTAATGGTCAGAGCTTGTCCACAACAGAACTGTCCATTGTAATGCAAAGTAAATTGCTAATATCCTAGCTGGCAAATGTAGCACTAATTTAGCTCCACCCGCAGTTATATTGATTCACAGATTCCCCAGCCTTTCCCTTAAGTTACTGTGGAACAAGTCCTGTCAGCCCTCTCAAAAACAAATAATACCTCATTCATGGACCCATGATAACATACCAGGTCATCTGATTATCAGTGCCAAATGTGGCCTATTCAGATCTCTCCTTAACCTCTTTAATTTCTGCATTAGTTAGACTCCTGAAGCCTGGAAAACAGCCAGTATAATGTCATTACATAAGTATGGCCCAGCTGCAAACCTTGTTAACTACAGACCCATCAGTCTCACTAACTGTGGAACATATTATCTCAGCTCTCATTAATCTGCAGTTTGAAATTCTATTAACTCTAGACTCACACCAATTTGGCTTTATTAAAGCAAGGCTCTGCCTCTTTAACCTCATTAAATTCTTTGAAAAAAGTCACAGAAGCTGGGATAGAGGTTACTGAACACATACAGTATATCTGGACCTCACCAAGGCCTCTAACACTATTCCCCATGCAGGCATTATTGACAAACATGTAAATGTGAATATAAATACACATGGTATGAGGTGGATAGCTAACTGATTGTCTAACAGAACCCATGTACTTAGAATTGCAGGTACCATATTTGAAAGGAGAAAAGTTGCCGGTAGTGTAACACAAGGTGCAGTGTTAGACCTTCTCCTACTTGCAGTCTATCTCTCAAACCTTCTGGCCAAGAGTCCTGGGTTATGGTTATCTACGTCTGCAGATGACTGTAAATTGGGAGTTATTATTCATTCTTCCATTTACTCAAAATGACTCCAACAGAGATTAGAGCATGTTAACAACTGGTACCAGAACAGTGGCCTCAAATTAAGTTTGAAAACATGTAGTGTAATTAATTTTGGTAAACAAAATATTTTCCCATACCATATAGTGAACAAACTCCCTCCAATCAGACACTTTTGTAAGGGTTCTAAGCATTCCTGGTGATAATGCTGTGTCGTTTAATTATAATGTCTCTGCAGTAGCTCAGAAAGCCTTCTGTGTAAGTTATCTTATTTCTAAAGGCATCTCCAGTAGATCCAGATAAGCCTCAATTCCCCTTTACTGAAATGTCATCAGACCTATTATTGAATATAATGCACCTTTTGGCATGTATTTGTCTAAACATATTACTCCACTTGAGAGATCTCAGAGGTTCCTAACTAAATAAATCAGTGGCCTGAAAATCTTAATTATCAGAAAAATAGTCAGTCATCTCTCTCTGTACAGTTTATTATAGACTCCTCCATGGGGATTAGTATTTCAACCCATGAAGGACATGACCTTCTTTGAGCTTCTAGTTTTTTAAATAAAAAATGTTTCTTCAAATACCTGGTTAAAGGAACTGAATCTTCATCAGTAGATAAATAAGACACACTAATGTAGTCTATCTTGTAGTGCCTTCCTTGAAGCTTGAGGGAACTTCTGAATATGGGTTATTGACTAGGCTTTTTATGTCTACAGACTGATCACCTAGTACTTATCTATGAACCTATGAATATTTAAATTTATGAGTCCTTATTTGATATTATCAATTGAACGGTATGTGTCACAGTAACTACTCGACAGAATGATATTGAAAATTATATTTTTATCACATTTTCTAATGTAGTAAAGAGTATGTATTATTAAACTGGTTATATTTTTAGCTTCACAGGATGTTGACATGAAACTGCAGTTGTTAAGTGAAGATATTTTAAAGGTTATGGACGTGTTTCTCCCCTCAAGTAAAACTGGAATAAATAGAAGAAAAGAGTTCTCAAAGTGAAGAGAGAATGACTGAGGACTGGGAAATGTTTAAGTAAAGTCAGAATATCTGATAAAAAAAGTAAAGTGAAACTAAAAAAGAAGATACATTAGTTAAAAATTAATTTCGATCGTAAGGGAAATACATCATATGTTTGGGAAGTCTTTCAACAAGTCTAAGGCAGGCAAACATTTCTTCTCCAGTCTTGAAAATAAAGGATGATGAGACAGCATCTAAGGTATTAAACATAATACTAGAGTTTAATTATTTAAAAAAGGTAAAAAAGTAGCTACTGTATGAATAATGCTGACCTACAGGGGTGGCAAATGAGAGGCTTGTTTTCCCCTTTTTGACTGCTTTCACTTCCACTGTTTTATTGTGTTGCAAGTGTTAATCTTTGCAGTTAAGGATGCTATTGAGTTAAGATTTTTAAAGTTAGATTCAGATAATTCCATGTGACTCATAAACCATTTGTCTAATTCTTGTACACTTCAAAATAAATTTCCCATAGGCTACTGCTTTGTCAATTTTAAACAGGAATATTATGAGATCAAAAAGTACCATTTTATATATTTTGTCTCCTTTACCCAAAATATTTGAACTTTACTGTGTAAGCAATTAAAAGGTTATGCAAAATGTAGTTCTTTACCGAGTAAAGTTCAACATAACTGTAAGGTAGGTCACTATACTGCAACACCTTTATTGATCCTGATGGATAAGACAGGTAACATTTATGATAGCTCTAGAACTGGATTTTTATTGATTAAGCCAAGGCTTTTCATATTGTTCTCCATTCATGTGTGATTAAGGCCCTAAAAATTTCTGATTGAACGTTAATACATTAGAGTGACTTTTTTCATGTCTAAAAGGAAGAAAGTACATTACAAAGTGGGGTTGGAGTATTCTGTACTAATGAGTCCTGTGATAGTAAACCTTTTTTATGTTAGCTATGGGCACCACAATGAAAACTAATATTTTTTCTGACCTGCTGAATTGTACATTCGGTATTGTATAACTTATAGTGGTCTAGATCAAGTTGATGTTAATTAAATTATGTTATAAAATTGCAGAGTTAGGATAAAACCCATCAACTGTACATTAATTAACAAATAAGGATACAACATTTTTGCCAAGTCAACAGATAAAAAACTGAATATAACTTATTCAAATCGAATGGACTAAAGTTCCAATATTTTTAGGAGCTGAAATTGATTTTTCCTCTAGTCGTGTACTATGCATGTGTATGGGTAAAGAAAGATGGCATGTTGAATTAGCCCCGTTGTTCTCTTTTATAAATTGGATAATAATGCTAAGGAAATCTCCATTTCTTTCAGTTTTAGTTATAGTATTTTGATTTATTGTGGGCGTGATAGCAATATATGTATATATATATATATATATATATATATATATATATATATTTTTTTTTTTTTTTTTTTTTTTTTTTTCCATAAAACAGTCTGGGCATATATATTTAAGTGATATAATTAAAGGACTGGTTTATTTTTGATTGTTTGTTACAAGAGGTCATTACTAAATATTTTATTTGTGATAACAAGAGTAACCATGGTAAAGATTATTCTTCATGATCTTTTCTCACTCATAGCTAATTCATTCTCAATTTACAGTTATGTCCAGACAAGTATTAAAAGGGTATAAAGACTGGTCTATATGACCCACATGTTGTAATAAAGCCCTTCCTATGGCCCAGGCAACCATTGTTTGATTAGCAGTTCAGGAAGTTTGATAATGTGGTAGTGAGGGTAGGAATTGCCTTTCCTGGTGTGGAGGGACATGCTGGGTAAATAACAGTGCTTGAATAAGTGCTGGCTGAAGAGGAATGTCGCTGCAGGTAGACGACATGCCCTTGTGCAACATCCTCATGAGGGGGTGGTAGGGATTATACCATAAAAAACTCCTCACTTGCTACATTATAACAGTGCCTTGCTTGACCTGTCCCACTCAGCAGTGCCAGCAGGTACTGCCCCAACAGCCTGGAATGGGGCAAAGGAAGGCTCCCATTTACAAGTGCTGCACCAGTAGGAAGACCCTGCCTGTCTGCCATCATACCAGGGAGTCTGCCAAGTCATGGGAATTGCAGAGGGTGGCAATATGGGTATGAAGTCAGCAGCAGGATGAAAAAAAGAGCTATATAGCAACAAAGCTCATATACTACAGGTGCTATAATCATGCTGCTTAAAGGTAAGTACTAGTATTAGCAGTTAATAATGTTATAGTCTGAAGGTACTTTTATTTATTGACATTTGTTTACTGGGAAAGGCTGACTGGGTAATAAATATCCATTTTCAGTAGTGGCCCGGGGAGAAAAGCTCCAGCCTTGATGGTTGTTATGCAGATTCATGATGTAATGTATAGTGCTCATTGCTAGTGGCAGGTAGTATGTAATGATTCATGGGTAAAAGTAAAAGAACTTTAAGGTAAATTTCATTCTCACCTACCCAGAATGCATACTAGGTATGTGTGAAATGGCCATGGTCGGTAGCACAAGCATTAGCATTTATGTGCAGTAAAGTGAGTGCATTGTGCTTTAAGATGAAGATGTGATTTCAAGGAGTCTTTTTAAAGTTGTGAGTATAAGTAAGTTTGTAAGAGATGGTGGAATGTAGTTCCTTGTATTCAGTACTATTACTGGAAAGGCATTTGACTGGGTTGTACTACTTTTACTCCAAACCCAAGTGCTTTCAACACAAATGCAGAGTAACTATTGCACAAAACTATATCTTCAAGTAGATATAACATTTTAATACCTTTGCTTAACAGCACTTTGAATGAGATGGATATTTATACAGCTGACTACATTCAGTGGATATAACTGAGTAAGGAACAGAGGAAATAATGATATATGCTTTTTTTATTTGTGGATCTTCAGTTTTTGAGTGCCATAAATGATAGATATTTGTTTTATGACATTTATGCTGAGGTACTTCCTTATCCAGTGTTATGATTTACTGTTATAGAGTGACTTGTAGGATATGTTTCCCGTACTGGATGAGATGCATGACTAGATGTCTAAAACATTAGATCAACAGCATATAGAAGGAAGTCATATGTAAGCAGTATGTGCTGGAGCCATGAGAGAAACACAATAGGAACAGTATAGGAGACGCGGTTGCAGGGGGAAATGATGTAGGTGTTATTGAAATCACTTGAATATTTGTATACCAAATAGTAGAAGGACTTTGAATATTAATTAGGGAGTTGCTGTGTCAAAAACTTTTGTCAGATTTAATGTTACTTCAACCTTTGGTGACACATCTGTAATGCTGCATCAATAGAAAATATTTATGTCCACTTTATAACTGCTTGTATTACTTCTTTTGCATTTCATTGTGCTTTAAAATGCCTTTTTTTGGATTGTTTTTCCTGGGTTGTGTCTAAAATGTGTCCTATATGTCTACTATCCTGGTTAACAAGCAAACAGACAAACAAACATTAAAAAAATGTGTAAAATTTGTAACAGTTTAACACTGGTATGTGTAACCGCAGCAGCAATACAAGCATCAGAGATGAGTAAGAAATTGGTGGCAATGTTTTGAAAAGCTGGGCCATATTCAGTGTGCACCAAGAAAAGTTCAAATGCCTATAACCTAAGTCTAAATTCAAAAAGCAAAGAATGTGTTTGGCTGTTCTTGAGAGAATGCTTTCCAGTAACCCAGTTCCGATGTTTTTAACAATTAACAATTTGTTAACAACATATTGTTATTAGAATATTGAAACAGGTAATGGTCTTCAAGATAAGTTGTTCAGACTATGTGGAACCAACAGATGAGTGGTCACTGATAGCTGTTTAAAAGAGGTACCTAGAATTCAACTTTGGGGAGACAGCATAGATTTGAAAAGGATTGTAGCCTAGACTTTTATTTAACATGGGTCTTCTAGTTTAGGTAGATGTTTTTACACCAAATAAAACAGTTTTAGCTATAGCTTCTTTAGCCAGATGAACAGTAATATACTGCTAACTTGATAAAAGGCCTATTTTGTGGTCAGAAAATATTATAGAAGTAAGAATCCATTACATATGGTTCTTTTATTGTTCTTATTGGATGATCAGAGTGACTTCAAAGCCTTTCAGAAGTCATTTTAAGGAAAATTAAACAAAATATTTTTGATATGTTAAAATACATTCTGAAAAAAGAAGATTCGAGGAGCTTGCCTAGACCAGGCAAGGTGGCACGGACAATGGGTCTGTTGTTGTTATCTAGGTCTGACAATGGGTCTGTCATCGTTATCTAGGTCTGACAATGGGTCTGTCATCGTTATCTAGGTCTGACAATGGGTCTGTCATCGTTATCTAGGTCTGACAATGGGTCTGTCGTTTGTTATCTAGGTCTGACAATGGGTCTGTCGTCGTTATCTAGGTCTGACAATGGGTCTGTCATTGTTATCTAGGTCTGACAATGGGTCTGTCATTGTTATCTAGGTCTGACAATGGGTCTGTCATCGTTATCTAGGTCTGACAATGGGTCTGTCATTGTTATCTAGGTCTGACAATGGGTCTGTCATTGTTATCTAGGTCTGACAATGGGTCTGTCATCGTTATCTAGGTCTGACAATGGGTCTGTCATCGTTATCTAGGTCTGACAATGGGTCTGTCGTTGTTATCTAGGTCTGACAATGGTTCTGTCATCGTTATCTAGGTCTGACAATGGGTCTGTCATCGTTATCTAGGTCTGACAATGGGTCTGTCATCGTTATCTAGGTCTGACAATGGGTCTGTCGTTGTTATCTAGGTCTGACAATGGGTCTGTCGTTGTTATCTAGGTCTGACAATGGGTCTGTCATCGTTATCTAGGTCTGACAATGGGTCTGTCATCGTTATCTAGGTCTGACAATGGGTCTGTCATCATTATCTGGGTCTGACAATGCGTCTGTCATTGTTATCTAGGTCTGACAATGGGTCTGTTGTTGTTATCTAGGTCTGACAATGAGTCTGTCATCGGTATCTAGGTCTGACAATGGGTCTGTCATCGTTATCTAGGTCTGACAATGGGTCTGTCATCGTTATCTAGGTCTGACAATGGGTCTGTCGTTGTTATCTAGGTCTGACAATGGTTCTGTCATCGTTATCTAGGTCTGACAATGGGTCTGTCATCGTTATCTAGGTCTGACAATGGGTCTGTCATCGTTATCTAGGTCTGACAATGGGTCTGTCATCATTATCTAGGTCTGACAATGGGTCTGTCGTTGTTATCTAGGTCTGACAATGGGTCTGTCGTTGTTATCTAGGTCTGACAATGGGTCTGTCATCGTTATCTAGGTCTGACAATGGGTCTGTCATCGTTATCTAGGTCTGACAATGGGTCTGTCATCGTTATCTGGGTCTGACAATGCGTCTGTCGTTGTTATCTAGGTCTGACAATGGGTCTGTTGTTGTTATCTAGGTCTGACAATGAGTCTGTCATCGGTATCTAGGTCTGACAATGGGTCTGTCATCGTTATCTAGGTCATTTTTGTTATTCTTTTTCTTGAAGACAGAATTTATGTGTGCAAATGTGCAGATATCAAGCATTTTAGATTTAGCACAGGTTTATAAGTGAAAACAAGGGAAACAGCTAAACAAGGCACACTAAGTTTAAATGTTTTTGAAACAATGAAGTCTGCTTCATTTGAAGTGTTGCCTTTTTAGTTTCTTGAACATCTTTTATTTCATTTTTTTTAGAAAAAAATTGCAGGAAAGACTCAGCCAAGCTTGAGTCTTCAATATGTGAACCATTAAACCTCTTGTAGTGGAGACCCATGGGATATATGCAAATAACCCTTTAAGGACATATCAGTGTTTCAGATACATGGCTTCTGAATGTCCATTACTTTTTACTTTTTACTTTTTAAGGTTTTATGGGTACAGTCATGTCAATAAACCCAAATCTCACCAGCTGTAGACATGTTTGTTTTGGGATTTTTTACGTCATCAGTATAGCATAAGTGGATTGCTTGGATATACTTAAAAAAAAGAAGGCTTAAAGTCAAGCTTGATGCTTATAAACATTACTATCACTGCAAAATATCCCAAATAGCATCCAAACCAAAAACTTACAAAAGTAAAAAATCATGGGCATTCAAAAGCCATGTGGCTGAAACACCGGTGTGCCTTTAAGGGGTAATTTGCATATATCCCATTGGCTTCCACTTTAGGAACTTTAAGGTTTAATATAGTGAAGATTTTAACTTGGCTGGGCCTTTCTTGCATTTTTTCCTGAATGGTCTGTCAGTGTGAGCCTTTTACCCTTTGGTTTGGATGTTATTTGAGATATTTTGCAAACACCTTAATGTTTATGAACATCAGGCTTGATTTTAATCTCTTGATTTCTAAATTATGTCCAAACAATCTACTTATGCTGTACTGACAGGGTACAAAAAAGGATGAAACATACATGTCTACAAATAGCTGGGTTTAGCTTTATTGGCCTGAGTGTGCTCATAATGACTCAAAAATTAAAAGTCACGGGCATTCAGAAGCCATGTGGCTGAAACACTGATATGTCTTTAAGAGCTCGTTTGCATATATCCCATGAACTTTCAGTACAAGAGATTTAAGGTTTTACAAAGTGAATATTCTAGCTTGGCTGGGTCTTTTTTGTAATTTTTTTTCTGAATGGTTTGTTTGTGTGATTTTATTACCCTTTTACTTGGCAGTTATTTCATTTTTTTTTAATTTGGAATGCAACAGAGAACAATTGCAAAAAATAAATAAATAAAATAAAAAACCTGTCTGAGAAATGATGATTTTAGCCAGGTTCCGGAAGGAGAGTATGTGAATGTGGCAGGTATGTAATATGTCTAGTTTCTATCTCAGACAGCTTTTTTTCCTGGAAGCTGTAGATATTCAGAAGTGCAATGAGAAGCCATTCTTAAAGATGTAGAACGTGACAGGGAGTAAAATGAAGTAGAAATTAAGTTTGGATTTAGTATTTCCTTTTGGTAGTAGTAGTAGCAGTAATAAAAAAAAAAATTGAAAGGTACTGTCTTTAGGGGAGTCTAAACTTCTAGAGTTAAGACCATGCATCTTTGTATGAAGACGTTTGGATAGTCTGATAAGTCTTACTAGATAAGCTATTATTGGATGGCCTGATAATGCTAGAAGCTATCATATATAATCAATTAAAACTATGTAGCTGAGAGGAAAGACTGGAAGACATAACAGGGCTGAAGGAAGACGGTAAGTTTTGGGCTGGATACGTAGAGGAATATGGCAGAAGAGTTAATAAAAAAGTGCAGTTAAGATGTTAAAGGAGGAACTATGCATCCCACCTAGATAAAATCAGCAGATGCGTAAAACCCCATCACAGATCGTGTTGTTTTTCACAGTCTCTGCATCCTGACATACTCTTTGGCTACTTCTATGTAAGGCTGAGAAAAACATAGGTGCTGATACACATTGTACCTTGAAGCAACATCAAAATAAATCACTATTTAAAAAACTCTGACACCAAAGACTTGAACACAGTTGTTTTTATAGCAACATTTTGACCACAAGTTGGTGACCAGCATTGTTACTGTCATTTCAAACAGGAGAACAGGAAGAAATAACCACTGTGGGTACTGCTATTAGTAGATGCCAGTGCGTAACAACAATGTCAGTTGCAGACTGTTCTGCTGTCTTGCCTCACTTTAAATGTTCTTGTTTTCTCAGCATCCCAATTTCTACAGTGCAGTTCCATTTGTAAATGTCAGTACACTTGATCAATAAGGCTCTCTGTTGATTCATTCTTTTGACACATGATGGAATATCTGGCAGCAGAATTTTGGTTTTGGATGACCTAATTTCAATACTCAGTAATTTTCTGTACAGAAAAAGTCTTCATGGTAACAGTGTGTACTCAGTATACATGCAGAAACTGTACAAATGCTCTTTACAAAGAGAACTGTATGAGAAGCCAGCCAGCCAGTTCACAGATGTTCTTAGGAGGCACCATGCCACTTGTATCAGAGTGTTGGCATTAGTGTGCAGAGTAAATTATAGCACGCAGTATAGTGGTGTGTGTGTGTGTGTGTGTGTGTGTGTGTGTGTGTGTGTGTGTGTGTGTGTGTGTGTGTGTGTGTGTGTGTGTGTGTGTGTGTGTGCGTGTGTGTGCGTGCATGTCAAGAGGGGAACATACAGCCAACCAGATAAATTAAAACAGTAATAAGTAATGACAAAACTGCTGTGTTTCTGTTAGTAAGTTTATCTCCCCACTTTTTTTTTTTTTACAACTAAGAAGGACCTCTTTTAGCAAGCTCCTCCTTTCACTCCTAAGATTCATACTGTCTGTTGTAGTCAGCTAGAGCTGAGGCACTAACAGTACATTTAGTGACTATCCTTTTGGGTGGTTGGACATACTGTAATCTTTTCCAGAGGCACACAGAGACAAAATTACCAGGGCATTTTGCATGTACATATATTTATCCATTGCATGTTTCTTGATGACCCCATCTCTTTTTTAAAGCTTTGCGAGCCCTCTCCTGGGCTAATCTCTACTGGTACAGATAGTTATTTTTTCCTCAGATGATTCTTCACTGGTTTAACACACTTACAAAACAATCTCAGCAGCATTTACAAAGGACTTGTTTCTGCAGGTCCAATACAAATCTATTTTCTTTATATTTCAGTTAGCCATGGCATTAAAGTTGCACAAGATTTAATTACAGAGCAGGCAGTTGTGATATATTCTAAGTCCTGTTTATCAAAAATGATATGACAACATTAACCAAGTAAAAAATAGTTTATTAAAAAACAAATCTAGGCTTGCTGGGAAGCAACTAACAAATGGCAAATCCTGCCAAGCACTTTATTGGTGCTGCATGCTTATGACACACACAAATGTATTTTATTTATTCATTTACTGCATTTGTTTACTGGGGGGTGTCTGAATGGGCCATGCAAGACCCCTTTTCAGCAGAGGCCCATGCATAACATCTCCATTGGTGCAGAAGGCTGTAGGTTTTATTCTTACACCAGGTATCTGGATTTCTGACACTACAGTACAGCATAAGGGGGCGCTGTCCTAAGTGTGTTGCCCTTTGGATGCTAAACCAAGGTACCATTGGTTTGAGGTGGTGGTAATTCAAGTGGACGTAAAAGATCTCATAGCATGTATCGAAAAGTGTAAGGGTCCTTTATTTTGCACAAGATAAAAAAGCACATTATTTACCTATTTACAAACTGTACATATTTACAGTAACACATATATATACATACACATTTATATATTAAATTACTTATCATTTTTCTTTTAACATCTATATTGTTATTCTTCCATAACTGACCTCCACTCCTTCTAATCCATATTACATAAAATAAATTCTTATCTACCCTTCTTACAAATTCTTATCTCTATATATACACACACACACACACACACACACACACACACACACACACACACACACACACACACACATATCCACATGTTGTTTGTCTTTAATATTCTCAAAGAAAATTCCTCACAAAACTTTTTCCCGAGTTTCACCACTCATTCACATCTCAAAAATCCATAGTCTTTTGCCTCCCCCCAACAAAATAAACATACTCTTTTAACTTTCATTTTGTGCCCCTTTACTGGTAACTTACAATATTTATTACCAGTCTCCATGGGAAGTCCTGAATCTCTACTATCTTCGTACACCATTTTTTTCCTGACTTTAATGGCTTTAATCACTTATTCTGGTAATTTTTCCACTGGATTTTCATAATAATATTGGTTCATCGCATTATTGTATCACACCCTTCTATCTCCCTCTATATAACTGATTTTCATTTTCCGTATTAGTATTGTTTCTTGATCATTTTTAATTTCTTCATTTACATATCCTTTCTCTCTTTTTCTTACTATCATTATCTTTCAGAACTTGTTGTATTTATATTTATTATATTTAAACATTCCAAATATTAATTTCTCATTCTCTTCCTTTATCCACTTTAGTAGTCTATACAAGTTTAAAGAAGCAGAATAAACAACTGGCTTTAGTGACCCCAAACCCCTTTATCTCCACTCATACCCAACACAACCGTTGTCACTGGGTTTAAATTTCAATTTTAAAAGAAAACAATAATTGCACAATTTCTTTTTCATATTTTTGTGGGCTCATATATGCTATTTTCTAATAATACAGAATTCACCAAATAAACCTTTTCTCTGAATGCTAATCTATACATCCTCCACAGAAGATATACTTCTTTCATTTCTTTTATCAAACCTTCTTATTACATCATAACTACATCATTTTCCCAAATGTTATCCCTAGCAAAGACACCTCATTCACTGAAAAATACACCCCTCCCCCAGTTTTCAACGCATCACCTAAAGCCTTACTTTTATCTTTATTCTAGTTCATTCCCATTTCCTTTAAACATCCATTCAGACAAACCAACACTTTCCTCATCTGTATTTTGTTCTTAGCAACTACAACTATATCATCAAAATATATCAAAACTACTGGAAGCACCATTTCCTTTTGCATCCCATATCTAGCATATTTCATTTCATAAGCTATTTCACTCACTATCACATTCATTACCAAAGCAAATAATATTCCTCTCATGGGACATCCTGGTTTTATATCACACTTTATACATATTTCTTTACTCAGCCATACATTCACTAACACTCTCACCCTATTATTCTGATATACCAACATGAGTCTACTTCTAAACACCGACACGCCGATTCCCCGACACAAAACTCACCGACGCCAAATAACCGACAACACACAAACCCGACACAAACCTGACAACGCAAAACACCGAACACCAAATCACCGACACACGGAACGTAAACAACACGTGACACTACATACCATACACACTAGCCCTGACCCAAACCCTAACCCTAAGGTCCGCCACTATCGCACACTTCACCTACCTGCACCCTAACCCTAACTCACTTACACACCCCTAGCCCAAGCTCCGACACTAACGTACACATCACCTACCTGCACCCTAACCCTAACTCACTTACACACCCCTAGCCCAAGCTCCGACACTAACGTACACATCACCTACCTGCACCCTAACCCTAACTCACTTACCTGACCACTCCTACCTCCGTCACTGTCGCACACTTACCGGGTCGCGATCGCAGATTACCCTTGTCGGTCTTTCCACTGTCGGCGAATCGCCCTGTCGGTATACGTACCTGTCGGTCATCTGGCGTCGGTGATTTCCGCGTCGGGGAATCGGCGTTTCGGTCTTTTGAATGGGACCCACCAACATACACACTCTCTCCCTATTATTCTGATATGCCAACATACACCTCAGTTGGGAGGTTGGCATGATGGTTAAGGTGTTTATCTTACAAACACAAGGTGCTGGATTTGATTCTCACAGGGGGTAATTGGCTATGCTTAAAATGGCCCATAAAGGGCAATTAGCTTAGATTCTGCTTACATAAACTAATTCTGTTACTTATTCCATACTTCTCTATAACATCTCACCAAATATCATGTCCTACTGTATCAAATGCCTTGCTGATATCACCTACCATAAGTTTTACATCCTCTCTTTTACTAATATCACCCACGATTTCTCTCACAATAACAGTTTTTTATGTCTCTTCCCTTTTACATCATATATACTTTCTTCATAATATCCCTCATACTTCCTTCCATTCTTCACTGTAAGATTTTCATAAAGATGTTATAATCTGTTATTTAGTGGGACCGGTCTACAATTTTTTATTTCATTCTTCTCATCTTTTTCCTCATAATGTTTAATACCCCACTACATAACTTTTCATAAACAAGCCCTTCCTTCAACCCATTCACTCAGTTGTTGTTGTTTGTCTTTCAGCTTTTTCCTGTTAAGGGGTCGCCACAGCGGAACTCCGGTCCGCTAATGATTGGCAGTAGATTTTTACGAAATGCCGAGGTGCCAGCTCGACGCCCAACCTTCAACGAAGGCACGTCCATTTACGCACACATGTCTTTCGAATGCTACCCAACTGTGGGGAGGACATGCAGACTCCACACAAAAGGCACTCCCAAGCCAAGCCGAGAATCGAACGGGAGAACCTCTTGCTGTGAGGTAACAACGCTACCGCTATACCACTGTGGAATCATCAACCCATTCACTCAGTACATTTATAAAATACTCTGTTTGCCAATCCATTCATTTCTTATATATAACATACATAATACCAACTGGGCCTGATACTGAATTAACATTTACTTTACTAAGTACTTCATCCCATTTAATAATCATTTCTTTTTCAAAATTTTTCCTTAACTCATTCTGGATTTTTTTTATTTCCATTCTCTCTCATTTTCTTCTTTTTACTCTGATACACATTTTCCATATGCTGTACTACAATACTTATAATTTGCTTTTGTGTTTTTTTACCGACCCTTTTATATTTTTTCATTTCCCTCATTATACTAATATCCTCTTTTACTAATTTACTCAGATATGCAGATACCGCCTCCCTTTTCCCTTGTAAATAATATTTCTGCCTAAACAATAATTCTTTATTTTTTCCTTGATTTCTTTTATAGATTTCTTTTTCCACATCATAATTCTATCTTATATTATTATCTAAATTCTCTAATGCATTCTATATATTTTTCCCTTCTTCACTTTCTTTTCCTTTCTTATGCCATTCTGCCATTGGAAAAAAATTATACTTATTTTTAAATTGAATCCTCCATTCAGACCACTTTTTATAGAAGTCCCGCATGGTTATATAATCCTTCCATAACTGCAGTACTTCCCATTCTCCAATTTCATCCCATAATTTCTCATTTATTCTTTTTCTCTCCTTTCCTATTTTAATATGTTCCCTTTCTTCCATCACCTCTACTCATATTGCTAAATGGTCGGAACAATCCATCAGAAGTATATCACCAACTGCTACCCCTAAACCTTCCAGTAATACAAAATAATCAATTTTAGATCCAAGTGCCTCACTTCTATAAGTCCTCTGACTTTTGTTTCATACACTTAATTTACCAAATTTTACCCCTTGTTGTATTTTTCATAACTCTCCCTTTCTTTTTTACATTTCTCCTTAAACCACAATTAAAGTTCTCTGCAATTATAATCTTCGTATTAACCACAACATAGTCTAATATTTGAGAAAAGAAAGTCTCTCTTTCCTTGCTAGTTAGATATGCAAATGATGCTATAATTCTATAAACACAACAGTTAACCTTCCCATCGCTCCTATATTACATCTAGTGTTTTCACTGTTTGCTTACATAACCTAGCCATTCCTGAACAATGTTCAATTCCTAAGTTCTGTGTTATGTTTCCACCACGCATGTTTCTGTTTGCAGTCTTTCTTCACTTGTCAGGAATCTTACATGCTATAAAAATAACATCCCCATTACATCTAACGCACCCTTCCCGTATCCCTGTCCTTCTTACTCTTCACATTTACTGAAAGTACTCCAAATTGTTGCTTTTCCTTCATTTTAAGTTTAGGGGAAATATTTTTAAATTTTCATTTTATTATTTTTACTCTTTCCCCAACTGAATATTTCTTCCTGAACATATGTACAAATAATCCTTGATCCTCAGAATCAGATTTTTCACTGGCTAGAACTTCAAAAACATATTAGTATCAATGCTGTCTCCTGACCTCTCTTCCTGCATGCGGTTTCTCAACCTCATTTTTCCTCTCCATGTTTTTTTTCTTTTACAATTTCTTCTTCACCAATTTTATCTTCTCCCCCATCCTCTTGTTGTCCTTCCACGTGTATGTTTTCTTCCATTTCCCCTTCATTTTCATTTCTTACGGTTTACTCTTGACAATCTATCCAAAAATGTCCCTTTTTTTACACAACCTGCATTCAAGCACACACCTTCTTGCTGTATGTCCTTTCTCCCCACACTGGTTACATTGTAGCTTGTCACAATTATTAGTTAAATGAGAAAACTCCCCAGAAAAGTAACATGATTTAGGCTGGCCAGCATATCTTAATCTCCTTGTATGACCCACCACAAAAATAACACTTGGCAAGCCTTTCACCATGTTTTTCACATTTAAAAACAACTTCTAACTTTCACAATCCATTCCATAATTTTCTCTCATCTCCAACTTTCACAGTATTATCCAATTATCCATAGCTTCGCACAGACCCTGCATGCATTTTTTAACATTTTCTTCTTCCAGTTCATCAGTTCTAAACTGCAAAAAAATGTTTTTAATTCATTGCTTCCTACAAGAGACTCATTGGGAAAGCAGAGTTTCTGAGCATCCTGTAAGAGTATAATCATCTTTACAGGAAACTGCCCTGTATTATCGAAACGAGTGTACTCACCAGTGTTTTCAAAGTCTAATTTCTGAAGTCATGGTACCAATATATACATAAATCTATGGCAGTAAAGTATCATCTACAAGCTGATACGATTAGCTAAATATGCGTAGAGAAATAGTCAGCATAAGATATACAGAACTTATTAAGGAGTGTTTGAAAACATTTTTTAAATGATGTGAGACATTCTCCATGTTTACATTAGTAATGCAAAAATGATATGTGATACTGTTATGTTATTAATGGTACATGCACGCAATGGGCATTAGTAAAAAAAAATAAAATATGCTAGGTTACCTGAAGACATTCTGAGACAAATGCTTTTTTTACAAAGTAATTATGAATATTAGCTATATTTTTCATAACTGCATTAATTCCATAAAAGATGAGTGACCTACAGGTGAACACAAAACATTAAGGCTCAAAATATTGCCAGTGATAGTTGCCATCTGACACGTCCAGTTTTGTAGCTTAATATTGTTTTAAACAGTATAAAACTATTATATGCTTCATTTATATAGATTTTCCAATATTACAACATAGCAGTATGTTACCCCATCTTGTAATGTGTTGGAAAGTTCTCACACAGATGAACAATTCTCCCACTGAGAGCTTGAGTCTATCTTGCATACTTACAGAGATCTAACAATTTGTTTGACCATAACACTAATAACGTTTGGTATGTAAAATATATTTTTGGTTCTTTTATATGCAATATAAAAATCAGCACCTGTAGACAGACTTGATTCTAACACCAGTGTAAAGCGTATTGTCTTCTGAAGAGTTATGATATTTTACATTGTTGTAATTCACATAATTTATCACGCTGTAAAACCTATGAAGGGTGTTTATCAGTAGACGATTTTGGAGAAAAGCTGTCAGAAAGAAATTGGTTTTGTGGTTTAGAAGACCTCAGGAAGCAAAGGTATTAATTGCTCAACTGCTGTTCATGATTGACTATGTTAACATTTAAGTTACTACCAGAAAACAAATAATTGTTCCACAGATAAATGTCCTTCTTCTTGTTACAAAGTTCCATAAATGTCAGCATCAGTCCATCAGTTTCAGCTTTTAAGTCAAAAAACGATTGAATTTGCAGAGCTTTTAAATACAGAATGGTTACCAGATTGCCCCATGCATTACAACTGCCTATTACGGTGTCATACTTTTGTTCGTATTCTCACAGCTGATCATCTTTTCATTTTAAAAACAGTTTTACTTGCAGTTTGTTGCTTCTCTCCTTGTTTGCCTGCTGTCACTGCTGCATAAGTTTTAGTTACTGCATTATCTGCTGCCACAACACCAGACACCATCTCCGTTTGTTGCTTCTTTCCTCTTTTATTTTCTGTCACTGCTGCATAGGTTTGAACTACTGTCACATCACCATTCCTTTTCCACATTACCATCCTCAGCCCATGAAACAGCAGAACTGTCACCTGGATCATCCTGCTCGATTATCTTTTATCAGAACTTCATCTGCAAGCCCTCCTGATGCCACTTCTGTTATCTGTACTTCCTTCTCCAAGGAGACAGATAAACACTGCTCATTTGTATCATCAACCACACAGGAACGTTTATGTACATTCTGAAGCTCCACATTAAACAAAGTTTTCTCCAAATTCTCAGTTTCCTCCTCCAAACTCTCCATCACTTTTCCCCCCTCCTCCACTCTGCTGCATCCTTTAGGCCGCTTCCTTGCTGCTGTAGTAGCCCTCCAACACCATCTACTAGCTCCAAAGAGTAGGGGAAGCTCCCCAATGCCCTGGCCCAATACCCCTTAGTAGTATAAATACCACCTCAGATCTCCTCCCTGAAGAGGCCACTAGACTAGTGAGACTAACCTGGTCAACAAAGATATATATATATATATATTTATATATATATATATATATATATATATATATATATATATATATATATATATATATATATGTGTGTGTGTGTGTGTGTGTATATACATGCATACATGCATATATAAGTACATCATAGCTGAACTAGCATGATAATTGGGAAATATGTATCAGGTAAAATATTTGTATTTCTGTACAAACATACCTATAAAGATAAACACATCTTACATAATAAGCACATCTCACAATTTAAAAATATTGCAATAAAAATCAGTCAGTAAATGTTCATAGATTCATATCAGGTTAATGACCACCAGGGTCTTTACAAGCCTAGCTATACAACCCAACCCAGTTTTGCCCCAGAGTTCCTTGGACACTTACACAGTGGAGTATGTTAGTAAAGAGGTAGCCAAGGGTGATGTAAGGAGGGGATATTAGTAGGGGGTTAATTTACTCACTGTCAACCTCTGTCCATCAGAGACATGGGGGCCAGACCAGGGGGTGAGGTTGTGATTTCTCATTTAATGATAAAGTTTTCTTTTGAACAGGGTCAGGGATGAACTCTGCTTCACATAGCTGGGGAGCTTATTCCACAGTGCAGGGATCCTTTGAGACACATATCGGTCCCTCTAGCAGATTCTATTTATGTGACAGACAAAGGTCAGGTCCTTGGATCTAGTGTTTCTGATGTCATTTGTCTTGTGGATGTGCATGAGATCCTTCAGAGTTGGATCTGAGGATACCTTATATGCCATGCATGGATCGCCTCTCACTAACATGTAGGGTTGAGTACAGAGATAGGACCTTCAGGTGATCTGTGTAGGACAGGGTATTCATACCCTGGAGTCTCCTGGTGAGGAACCTTTGAGGGTGGTCCAACTGTTGCAAGTGCCTGGCTAGGCACATGCCAAAGGGGGGGCATTGTACTTAATGACGGGTCTGATAAGGGCTGAGTCAAGTGGTAATATGACTTCCCTGGACCTGGATGCCATACTCTTGCTTATGACTTGGGTGACACAGAATGATTTTCTTACTGTTGGTTACATGTTGGTCAAATGTTAGATTACTTTCTACATATGTTCCTAAATCCATAACTATCAGGTCAAATGTGTTTTATTAATGAAGTGATTAGCTTAGGTGAACTCTTTCCCAAAGGACACTATAATGCATTTATTTGTGCTGAGTTTTAATCCATGACTTCTGCACCAGTCATTCATTTGTTTTAGACCCTCTTGTAGGATGTTGTTGTCATGGGGTGAATCTGTGATAGCTCCCACTTTACAGTCATCTGTGATCTTGGTGAGCCAGAAGCCTTTGACATTTCCCTTGACTTCAAGAAGTAGATGCCAAACAGGAGCAGGCCCAGCACAGTGTACTGGAGTACTCCAATGGTGACCAGTCTCTTGGTGGAGGTGGTCTCACCAACCCAGACTTCCTAGGTCCTATCTGGGAGCCAGCTGGCAATCCAGTGAGTTATGTAGGGATTTATGCCTAGTTCTGAGAGTTTGTCAACAATACCTGAGTAGGGTATTGTATCAAACACCTTGGCAAGGTCAAGGTAGCCGATATGCACCATTATCCCCTCATCTATAGCCATAGTGACCCTTCAGAAGAAATATTCCAGGTTAAATAAGGAAGACCTTCCCGTAACAAAGCCAAACTGTCAACAGTGCTGTCAAGAGAAGTTCAGTATTTGAGGGTTCCAAAGCAGTATCAATGAAATAGATTCCAAAGTGGTAGTGCTTTGATCATTAGGGTGGTAGGTGGTATACAGGCATCTGTGAAGGAAGTTAGATAAGAGGGGGAGATGTCATTAGAGTAGACTAGTCACAAGCCATGCTAAGAAGGAAGGATGAATAAGTAATTAGAAAGTGTAGAAAGGAGTGTAACTATTCAGCTATACTTGGAATAGAGTACTGGATTAATCTAGCACTTAGGAGATGAGCACCAATGTTTTTCTCAAACCTAAGTTTATTGTCTGTTTCCCTAAGTGGGCTGGTTATGGTACACCACTTCTTAGAGATATAACTGGAGTAGACAGCATCACCTGATGAGTTCTAGAATTTAGATTGCTGAGCCAGGAACTTTAGAATGTGCAGATTTGCTAGGGTTGTACTATTGCAGGAGGGTTAGTAGAAAGGCATTCATCTTTTTACATGACTAAACAAGCTCTGATGTTGTCCCTATATTGAATTATCTTTTTTTAGTATTTTCTCCCTCCGGTGTCATCCCATAGCTCCTTACTCACTACCCTGCGTCCATCACTGGGTCTTCCAGTTATGTCCTTATCCCATCTTTGACTATCTCTGATAGGGCTGGAGATACTGCTAAACTTGAAACTGGAGTCTGTCCTTGAAGGTCTGACCATTCCCATCCTGTTGGGAGGATCTATTTTTGACCTACCCTTGTTAATTCCCCCCTCCCTTTGGATTCATGTGGTATGTCTGAGGGCGGGTGTGCAAATGGCAATGCGTCACATATAGTCCTGCCTTCACAGCAGCTCAGACTTGCCCCCATTCTATTCCTCCCCTTTGGCCAATTTCTCATAATGTGGTGTCTCTAGTTTTTACCAGTGATCATCACAGGAGACCCCCACTGAACCACCCACACACGAGGGATTGTAGCACCCAACCCTCCCTTCTGCTCCATGAGACAGACAAGCTGATAATCAAACCTTGGTCACCTGGGCTGTAGTGAGGGCTTTATCCCTCTACTCTAGACATGCCAAAACTTTCTTTCTCTAGTGTGTTGTGTGATCCTTTTCAGTACTTCATATAGTCAGTTCTTGTAACTCCAGGTTTCTATGCCAGGTCAGCATACAATGGCCAAAACAAGTGTCTTTTTTCAGTATCCCCACAAATAAGGGATGTGTCCCTACACACTCCTTACTTTATTATCCTGCTCTTTCTCCCAGATGCTGCAGTTCAGTATACAGGTTAAATGGTACTTGGCAGTCATTCACAAATAGTTACAATGTTTCGCAAGTAAGTAAATATGTGGAAAACTGCAACAAGTGACAAAGCTCAAGCAAACAAAAAATGAACTGCCAGTTTTTAAACAACTACAGATAAGACTTTATTAATAGCTTTTCGACAACCATCAAAACAGGTCTCGGAGTGTTACAGGTATGTTCAGGCTGTGCATAATAAGAAACTTCAACAGGAGAAAGTAAGTAGTTATGACCAATTTCACAAACATGTCACCAACACATCTTTGCCATTTTTAAGATCTGCAGTCATCCACTAGGTTAACAACTTATTTATTTATTTACTTTCTTTTTTATTTATTTATTTGTTTAATGGGAGCTATCCAGCTGGGAAGTTCCAGTTCTACTGGCGCCTAGGGGAGATCACAGCTCCAAATGTAGTTACTTGAAAGTGAGGCATGGTTGTATTCAAGCCAAGAAATACCATGCATTGAGAGATAAGAGTGGGCAGACTGTTGTAGCTAGAAATGAAACATGCTGTCATAGTGTATGCTTGCTCTAATTTGCTTTGAAATTGTGAGGCTGTGTTAAAAAGAGGTGAAAGGAGATCATTAAGCTGGGCAGGAGATTGGATCTAGTTGTGGAGACTCTAGCTTTGACTGTTAAGAATGATCTAGCCCTGTAGAGTTTGCTCAACGCAAAGCTAGTTGTATCTACTTCTGCAATGGGCAATTGGGCATCAATCAATTGAGGTGATCACAGTAAGGCTTTAGTGGGGAAATGAGTGAAATCAAGTTTAAGTCTGGGTTTTGGGAAGAGGTGGATTATGGGAGAAAAGCATTAAACTTATCTACATTGCATTTAGGTCCAATTGTATGGAATTTAGCCATAGTTTCATCTGCATGAAAAGTTAATTGCAGAGGATGATGCTGTGTGTATGAAGAAACAGTGGAGATGGTAGTGGTGGAATTGTCCACTTATTGGAGGAGTTCGGTATTCCCTATGTAGAATGCCATATTGCTCATGAAGATAATTAGGAGAAGCTGCCCAATCAATGAGTCATAGGGGATTGCCACTGACAACAGGGCATTTTGCTGATTTAGCAGAGTTCCATTTAATTGCTTGAGATATGTCCTCTAATTAACTAGTGAACCATCTTAAGGTGCTTAATGAGAAACATATGCATTCAAGAGTTGAGTAACTTTGCAATGCAAAACAATGCTAAAAGCTTTTGTAATGCCCAAAATATCACTTTGTCAAATCTTTCAGTATGAGGCTCACCACAAATACATTTTTTCAGTTCAAGAAGGGCTGTTGGTTGTATGATTGGGTCCATAGCCATGGCGAGTGTGTTATAGCAAACTTCAATATTGGAAGAAGTTCATCAGTTGTTTATGGTCACATTTTTCCATTACTTTTCAAAGTGAAGGAACTAAGACAGTGGGACAATAGTTGATTAGGGAAGAAGAGAGGCCAGCTTTATAAAGGGGCTCACACAGGACTGTTTCCTACAACAGGACGCAGTACCTTCCATATCGGGTCAGTTAATGAATATTGTGAAGATAAGTACTGGTTCTGAAATGTGTTGGTAGAGACCATGATGTTGTAGAGAGGAATGTGTATATGCTCTTTAGGCAATTAACCAGTCAGTGTTAACTTTTCCAAGGATTATGAATTCCTTAGTTCTATTTCTAGTTCATACGTTCATTGGTTTACAGATAAGTACTAATCTAACTTCCCTTGTGGGCCATTTTAGGCCTAGCCAATTTTCCTTTCATAGGTTCATAGGTGTGTACTAGGCTAATGGCCCTGGAGCCTTTACAAGCCTAGCCCATAGGATTATCCTGGTATCGTGCCACCCAACTTTTGTTCCCAGTGCCTGTGTCGAGTAGAGCCACTGGAGTGATCACCAGGGTGAATTTTCTATTTCCCATCCACTCATCAAGATTTCTCGTGAACAGGGCCAGTGAGGTGCTCTCTTTCACATGTATGGGAAGTCTATTCCATAGCATGGGCAGTCTCTAAGTTATGATCCTGTCCCTCCAGCTTGTTCTGTTGATTGTGGTAGTGAGGTTGAGGTCTCTGGAGCGTGTGGTGTGGAGGGATTGGGATTTCTTTAGATGTAGCATTTCTAATGGAGCTGGGTCAAACATGGCTTTGTAAGTCAAGCAGAGATTGCCTCTAAGTAGGTGATATGAGACAGAGAATAGTTTCTGTTTTTTGAGTCTGTCCATATAGGACAAGTGTTTAAGGCCTAAGATACTCTTTGTGAGGTACTTTTGCAGCCTCTCCAGTTGCTGCAGGTGTCTAGTGAGGTACATGCCAAATGGGGCATTGTACTCAATGATTGGCCTAATGAGGGAAGAGTAGAGGGAGACAATTATCTCTTTCTTCCTGGATGCAAAACCCTTAGTAATGAGATGTGCCACATAGAAGGACTTTCTGATCACAGTGGCAATGTGTTGGTCAAAAGAGAGGTTGCTGTCAACCTGTGTTCCCAGATCTCCTATAACACCTTCTGTGTTCAGTGGACTACCACTGATGTGGTAATTCACTGGAACCAGGTTTTTCCCAAAGGGGATGACGACAGATTTTTTTGGCATTGAGCTTAAGGCCATGATTCTGACACCAATCTTTGGTCTCAGTGAGGCCTTTCTGTAGGATGTCAACATCACTTGGGGAGTTAATAATAGCTCCCAACTTGCAGTCGTCTGTGAACTTTGTCAGCCAGAGTCCATTTGTGTTGGCCTGGACGTCAGAGAAGTAGATACCAAACAGGAGAGGACCCAGGACCAAACCCTGTGGGACTCCACTCGTGACTGGTTGGCAGTCTGACTAAGAGTCAGCTACTTTCACACTGTGGGTTCTATCTGTGAGCCAGTTTGCAACCCACCTAGTGATATAGGGGTTGATGCCTAGCTTAGTGAGTTTTTCTATGATTCCTGAGTGGGGAATGGTATCAAAGGCTTTGGCCAGATCAAGGTAGGCTGTATGATCCATCTTGACTTTATCCACAGCTCTGGTGACTGACTCAAAGAAGTTGACCAAGTTGAGCAGGCATCATCTACCCTTCACAAAACCAAACTGTGTGGGATCCAGAGTTTGGAGATTCCCTATATCCTTGTTTATTAGGTCCATGATGATGTGCTCCATAGCTTTGCACATCAGACTCGTCGGGCTAATAGGGCGATAGTTCCCTGGGTCTGTAGTTACTCCTCCTATGTGAAGAGGAGTGACTGTAGCAGTGCACCATTCGGTAGGGAAAAAGCCTGAGGTGTGGCTGTGATTGAACAGGGCACACAGGTGAGGTGCCAGTTCGCTCTGTAGTTCATGTAGAATACAGCCAGGGATATTGTCAGGTCCCATAGAAGCTGTATTCTTGGCCTTGGACAGTGCTATTTTAACCTGTGCAGCAGTAATACTAGGTGCCTGGCAATCTACTGGTATTGTAATTGGTCCTTTGGTGGGGGAGAGAGGGGTAAAATTGGCACTGAATCTGTTGGCCAGTATACTGGCAATATCTTCTGGCTCGGTATAGGAGGTACCATTGTGCAGTAGCTCAGAGCAAATCTGGGTATTGTCATGGAGATTCTTTACATAACTATAGAAGGCCTTGTGGTTGTCTTTACTATCTGCTGCAATTCTGTTTTCATAGCTAGCTTTAGAGGATTTGATGAGAGATCTCAACTTTTCATTGAGGCTGATAAGGGAGTTTTTCCAGTCTTGGGACTTCACCTTATTCCATATCAGTTTCCCCCTTCTGTTGTAGAGCTTGTTTATGGCAGGGGACCACCAGATTGGCTTCCTTTTTTTGGAGGAGAGCATCTTGGTTCTGTTGGATATGGCGAGATCCATGCATTTGTGTACGTGTTCGTACAGTGCATTGGTGAATGATTCGGTGGTCATGCAACTATTCTCCATTTGCATGGGTGCTGTGAAGTTAGCCACCTCTGCTTTTAGGAGCCCAAAGTTAGCTTTGGAGAAGTTTTTCATGGTGGTTACCTTTGCAGGGTGGTGGGAGGGATGTGGATTTCCAAGGTGATTTGTTTGTGGTCAGATCTAACCAGGGAGGAGTTGACTATTGGTGTAGAGCAATGGTTGCCCATGTTAGTAATGACCAGGCCAAGGTTGTTGCTAACTCTTGTGGGGTTAAGAATGAGCTAGTCCAGGGCATTGGAATTAATGAATTCCAGGAAACAATGGGCAAGTGTATTGGTACATGAATAGTTGTCCTAGTTAATGGAGGGGTAGTTGAAGTCACCCAGTGTGAGAGTGTTAGGTTGGACCCTAATATTCTCCAGGATGCTTACAAGCATGGAGTGTGAGTCTTGGGACATGGCTGGGGACCTATAGCAGGCTATGACCTGAATTGCTGTCTTGCCCAATGTTAGCTGCACTTGAAGCATTTCTGATGTGTTATGTTGGGCTACCAGTCTGGAGGTGTGCGCAGCCTTTATGAATATGAAAATACCACCACCTTTGGAGCTTCAGTCAAAGTTCTGGGGCCAAACCTCCAAAGGCTTTCATGAGTATCAAGCCCTGTACATTGTGTCTGTGAGGTGAACACTTTAACCATTATGCCAACCCCTCTCCCCTTATGCCAACTGCACCCCCAACCCCCATTGGCAAAGTTCATCCAATGCAAAGCTTCATCACTGATAGATTATTTTTTCCCAGGTGGAATGCAAATAAAGACCACATTGAGGAGCTCAGCTTCACTGGCTATAATAGTGTCATCAAATGATTCATGGAGAAGAGAAGCTCGAATTTGGTTGCATGGGGCAAAAAATGTTATTTTTATACTTATCTCTATATCTTTATACAATAACGCAGCACCTGGGCCTTTATGTGTTTTGTCATACCTGAGAATCATATAACTGTGAGGGGGTGACAGTATTGTATAAATCAGTAGGCTTCAACTAAGTTTCTAAGATCACAAGGTGCTCTGGCTAATATACAGAGCTCTAGCTGTGAATTAAATTGTACTTTTATATGGCACCTCCTCATACTGATATGCATGATTTTTAGTCCTTTGGCATTCTTCCATATGAAAATTTTAGCAGAGGTAGACTTAGATAAAGTTGTTGGCCCTAGATTTTTGGTGGCTATCTCTAGACAGATTAGTGAGATCAGTGCAAATTGGGAAGATGAGACTGCTAAATGCCTAATAGCTAAGATGCAGACTTTGATTTTGATTGTGACACAGATTAAAAGACAGAGTAGACGGATGACACATTTTGGAGCTGATTTGTTATTATTGCTATAGAGTGGTTTACTGAGTGAGGCTGGACTAGTATCTTGCTACTGACTGGGGTAGTGAGATTCTAAGCAAACAGTGATCGAAGTACAGCTGAAACAAGTGTAACATACAAGTAATGAAAGGGTTAAATGTTGCAAAAGGAGGTGTTTCTGCTTCCTCTTCTTATCAGTATTCTGAAGGGGAGCATAGCGGTTTTAAGGAGAAGCCAGCAGGGCAGTAAGAGTGCAACTGGCTAGGTGTTGGTGGAGGGACTAGAGAGGATAAAATGGAAATGTCCAGCTCTTCAGCCCTCAAACTTTTAATAGGCAGTTCTAATAATAGGCTGTAAAAAATTTTCTAAAAGGCCCCAAAAATGTTTTAAATTGTTCAGTTAGAGCAGGTGAGCATGTGTGCAGTTCCACTGGGAAATGCAGTCACAGTCAAGGTAGGCCATAATGGCCATAATGCTAAATGAATACAAGGGTGAGCATCTTATGGCCCAGAAAAGTCCTAAGCTGTCCTCAGTGCAGTTTATTTACAAGTTCCCACCAGGGACATGTTAAAGTTGTCTCATACGTGGTAACCTTCTTACTTGATTTTCTTACAGATTGGTATACTTCTTTAGGGTAATTTGTAGCCCTTCTAGGTGGAATACTTCCAGATCTGTAAGGAGATCCTAGCCTAAAATTCAGAATCTGTTGACAGAAATTAAACTCTGTGTTAGTAGGTATTCCACGTAATTCAAATGAAATGCAAATGCTGCTAGCATCTAAGTAAAAACTATCTGCATGCAGTAGTACCTAGTAGGGCATCTCAGTGACTCAACAGGTAGTGTTGCTCCCTCACAGAAAGAGCTTCTCCATTGGGTTCTCAGCTGGAGTGCCTTCTGTGCAGAGTCTGCATTGTCCCGCTGTGTTTGCATGGGTTTCCTCCAGGTGCTGCAGTTTCTTCCACATGCCAAAGACAGGCAGTAAGGTTTAGTGAGGATAGTAAATCAGTCATAGGTGTTAGTGTGTGAGATGGATGAAATTTGTGACAGCCTGCTTTTGTTTTCCCCCTTTGCCTTTAAAACTCTGTGGGAAATGACGACTGTCTGCAGGGTCACACTTGGAGTCGGATGTGTCTCATAAGTGAGCAGATGAGTACCTAACAGTTATTATCAGCTGCCCTAGAGAGGTGGTATATACCATGCATTGAAGACAGGGCATTAGAAAGAGCAAGTTAGTAAAATGAATGATTATGTATAATGTGGTTTTGATTCAAATTAATAGCTGTGCGAGAAACTCACAGAAAAGCTAATGCATGTACTAGACTGCCAGCAGTAAAACAGCATTTTCATTATTTTACTTTAATTTCTGTACCATTAGATGGAATGTGATGGAATTCATGACTAGCTAATGCTGGCTGTGCCATAGAACTGTTTGCTGATAAGAACATTATACTTCTTTTTACAAGTAATTCTGTAAAGATACCTCATAGAAAAGAGAATGTATATCCTGCTGAGTAATGGCCATTCCAACCAGGCTCCAAACTCAAGGCCACTGAACACCAAAAGGAAACTACAATGTGTATATAGGAGAGGTGGAGTGTGCTTGTCACAGATTGTATTGTATTGTGAACATGGATTTTATGGATTATTATGAATTTACATAATGGTTTTTGGACATTCTTTATTTTTTTTACATTTCCATTATGAACCAAAAATGGGAGGCAGAAAGGGAACAAGACTCTTTAGTTTTTAAGTTGCATTGTATTAATGTTGAATTGAAACAGGAAGTTACAATCGAAAACTAAAAGAAAAATAATTTCTTGAACTATAATGAGTAAACATGCATTAATTATATACAATATAAACAATATGTAGTGTACAGTGCTCAGTCCGAGATACATATATTAGTGCATGGCGATTCCTATTTTATAATCACTTAAGCTGTTCTGCCTACACAGTCACCTTGGTTTGTGTTATTTTTGTTAAGTAATTACACCTTGCTGTGGGTCCAACTGGGGAGAGCCCATTTACAATGAGGACTAATGAGAAAAGATCCAGATGTACAAGATTAACTAATAAGAATTCTACAATATACAATAATTCATACATACATAGAAATTAATCTGAACACAGGGATCTTGGGCAGAACTTTATTGTTAGGGAACAGTCTTCATGTTAAGACACTTCTTTATCACTTTGATCTAACCATCTTTCCTCCAGCATTGCAATTACCCCCAATAAAGGTATAATTTAGTTTCCTGATCAGGTGACCCATATCACATACAACAATGTGAGTCATAATATCCAGTGACTATTAACTGCTTTCAAGCAGATTCACAACTTTCAAATTCATGAAGCATACAAACCATCACAGTTTAAGGGGTCTTTGCTGGAGCTTGTCTGAGGTATTTTTGTCCTTTTTAAATTATCTTCAAGGACAAGATGAAACAGATGTTTGTTAAAAGTTCAAGAATAATAGCTATAAGACTCAGAACAGTGAGAATATGACTGTTAATAGGGGGGGGGGTATGTACTAATTCCAAGTTTGTGGTATCACAGAATATTCTCCCTATTCTGAGGTACTGTTATTACAAACCAATGAGAATACTCAATTAGCACATCAGTGGCACAGAGGTAGCATGCTCACCATTGGTACAGAAGGCTGTGTGTTCTATTCCCACACTGGGTAGATCACTTGCTGATAGTGCAGTGCAGCATAAGTGGGTGTGCTAAGCTCCTTAGTATATTGTCCTTTTGATGAGATGTCAAACTGAGGTCCCATCTATTTGAGTTAATGGTAACTCAGCTGGATATAAAAGATCCCATGTGGCACCTATCAGAAAGAGTAAATGCTATTTAAAAATGTACATATCACATATTTACAATTTATACAGTGTAACATTTTCTATGACTTTCTTTTATTATCATACAATCATAAATATCCTACTTTTCATTATTAAGTTAAACTTCTATCTTCATTATTCTTATTTAACCACCACTCCTTTTCCCACAACCAACATCTATTTTTTTTTCTTAAAAATACTGCTAGTCTCCATTTCCCATGACTTAATTTATCCTTTCCTTACAAATGGACCATGCAACATAAAATAATCGTTTATCTATTTTCCTAACATATTCCTTATTATTATGGTTATAATATCCAAACAGAATCATATTCATATTTATTTCAGTTACCTCTTTCATATTGTCAAAGTTCTGCTCTTCACATAATTTTTCCACAATTTTTCAGCCCTTATACATTTTAAGAAAACATGTTCCGTAGTTTCTTCTTTACCACAATATATGCAAATTCTTTCACTGATTTTTTTTATATGGCATATTTCCTTTTACTGGTAAATTATTAATCAGTAATATCCATAAAAAATCTTGGCATTCTATTTGCTTATTACACCATCCTTTTCATAATTTTATAGCTTTAACTTTTTTATTCACTAGCTCGTCCTAAGAGTTAACATAATAATATTGTAGCATGGTATTTTATTACCACACTTTCCTCTCATTTTCTATTTCATTTATTTTTATTTTCCATAAAAGATTTTTTTTCTTGGTAATGCCTCTTTTGATTATTTAAATATTCTTTTCCTCCTTTGAAAATTTTTAATATATCTCATTTCCATATATATTTGTACTTTAGCAAATTTACAACTAACCTTTAATTTTTATCATTTATCCAAAACAAAACTGTAAACAAATTCAGTGAAACAGCATAAACAATTTGGTTCATTTATCCTAAACCATAATCTTCCTTATCCATATATGTCTCTTTTCTTCACTGGATTTAATTTTCCATCTCAAACCCCATATAAAAGAAAAAATGATTTGTTGTATTTCTTTTTCATAGATTACCATCCACATCATCCACAATTTCTTTTACTATTTTACACACACACATATACATATATATATATATATATATATATATATATATATATATATATATACACACACACACACACACACATATATATATATATATATATATATATATATATATATATATATATATATATGTCTTCCATAATACAGTTCATTTTACTTTCCATTCTCTTCTGAATTATTTTCATAAAAATCTTATAATCTGCATTTCTCAATACCATGTCTCCAATTTTCAATTTTATTTTTATCATTCTTTTTCCATACAGATTTAACAATACTCTGACATCCTTCCTCTGGGGCAGTAATCAAGGATTCCCAAACCTCACTATGGACACCAGTGAGGGACATTCACTTGGAACAGAAATGGATACACACAGTGCTTCCAGATATAGCTCTCTGCATCAAACACACTTTCCCTTAAGAGCACACAAGGAACACACTCAGTCCAGGGGCTGGGTTTCCCTCTGTCTCTGTCTCCAGGCCTCCAGTAAGACACCCCACTGGTGCAGCTGTAGAGTTGAGTTCACAGCTGAGTATTCCAAGCCAAGTCCTCCATCATCCTGTCTTTGAAACCAGTGCTCTGTATCCCTGCTCCAAGTAGCTGACACACACAGTCTTTGAGATTTGATTTTCATACACACACACACACACACACACACACACACACACACACACACACACACACACACACACACCTGAGAAAGGCTGACACAAATTTACCAGCTATGCCCCCTTTTACCCAAACTGTAAGGTAGGTACTACCACCAGAACACTCCAAAGCCAGCTACTCTAAGGATCTTACAAGGGTACCCAATTATACTGAGTAAAATTAATACTAATATAAATGGTAGTGTTTGAACAATGCAGCAAGGCTTTCAAGAGTGACCACAGTGTCACCAAACAACTATAAGTACTCTCAAAGATTAAATTATTCTCTAAAAGACCAGCCACAATGAAAACTTTAACTATATTTAATAATAAATAATAAAATAACATGAAAATGCTAAATATTTATTTATAATAAACACCAGAGTTTCAATCACAGGACATATTAAAAATAACACAGATGGAAAGTTTCACACAGATACAGTAAAACAATGCTTAACTACTCTCACTATATTTTCCTGACTGATCTAAAGAATTACTATTTTCTTCTTACTTCTAAAGCAAGGCAAGATAAAGTGGATGAGTGCTCTTACTTGTTGGTCAGGTTTCAAAATCAGACTGCCCTAAGGCTTTTGTCTCATCTAGTATTAAAACATCATTCCAGTGCTGGATTACAGAATGATATCACATACATCTGGTCATCTGATTTCTGGTTCCCACACTACCCTCTTTACTAGAAAATGAACCAGAATTGAGCACATATGTATTACCATAAACACAGACAGAGCTTTGTGTGATGTGTTATAGCATCTGGAGGCTATAAAACCATTTTAAAACTTCCACCCTTTCATGGTAGCAATTAGCTCACTCCATAGGACAATACAGTAGGATTTCTAGTCCTGGTTTTCACAGACATTTCATATTTGGATGCATTCAGAACTGTAAGATACAATCTCTATGGCCTAAATCAGATAATTTAATTTCAGACTGTTTTTCAAAGTTAGCTGGACTGAGATTAGCCACTGTCATTTGTTACAATATATTCATTTCAGCAGTTACAATACAGTCTGACATACAGGTGTATTTCTTTTCTGTTCAGCAGGACCCACTATTGGTACATTTTTAACACTAGCAGCTTTACAAATACATTTTCAACACAAGCATCTGTGCAAATCAGTTTGATATACAAATGACATATAATTCTTTACAAAACTCCAGATAGCTATGCTGGCATATGTTACACATCCACTGCCCTACTTTTCCTGGGATAAATGGCAATACCTCACATCATCACATATACCACTGCATAAATCTTTATACATAAAACCTTCATTTAACCACTCACTTATTCATAACTTTTAAAAAGTGTTTTTATGCCAGTCCTTAAAATTCTCATAAAATTGGAATCCTATTCCATCTGGTCCTGAAACTGACTGTAAATTAACCTGTCCAAGTACCTTATCTAATTGATATAAGGAAATCTTGTTTTCCAGTTCTTTATTTTCTTGCTTTTAACATACCATTCTTTTTTCTATTTTCTATCTTGAAACATTCTTTCTACATAATTTATTACAACATTCATAATCTGTTCCTGTGATCTTCTTACCTCTCATCTATCATATTTCATTTATTTCATTATATTAGCATTCTCTTTAATTATACTACTCAAATAAGCTAATAACTCTTGTCTCTTACCTTGTAATATATCTGCTTACATAACATATTTTTTTACATTTTCTCTTTATACTTTTCATAATTTTTCTATCCTCTCACACAATATTCTTTATTATTCCTTTTCAAATCCTTTAAAGAGTCTATACGCATTGTTTTATAATTTGTTTTTCTTTTTTTCTTACATCTAACTGTTCTTCTAAAAAATATATTTAATTTTTTTTAACGTAGCCACCACTTGGACCAGTTTTAATAACACAATCTTGTAGAAATGTGATCTTTCCATGACTGCATACTTTTTTTTCATTATCACATGATTTCTTCTCATTCCTTTTCCCAATCTAATCTACTCCTTATTTTCCTGTATCTCTATCCATATGGCTGATTATCTTATATATGCATAGATAGGTGGCTTAAACTCATTTATAAACAGGTCCCCCATCTCCTTATAGATTCTTGGGTTTTTAGGGAGACTGAAAAAGGACATTTGGTCCAAAGACCTGATTTTCCTCACTAGTGATATTAAAGATCTTTTTACATCTATTCCCAGGGGCAAGGGGTTAGATTTATTTTTTGATAGTTTGAACAGATATGCCCCCTTTTTTGGATGGATATCAGGCTTATAGAGGAAATTATGGATGTAGTTTTGGCAATCATTTTATATGTTTTGAGGGGGAGTTCTTTAAACAGAATAAGGGAGTGGCCATGGGAGTCTCTTGTGCCCCTGATTATGCAAACATAGTCATTTTGACTTGGGAAAAATATTGTGTATTCAATTCTACATTCTTTCAGCATATAGCTCTCTGTGTTTACTTTTTGGATGATATATTCATCCTGTAGAAAAGTTTGGAAGAGAACATTCACCAGTTTGTAAAACTTTTGAATAATCCCTCTGAATTTTTGGAGTTTACTCATACGTTTCATAGGCAGGACATTAATTTCTTAGATTCATTCATTGAACATACTTCCTGTGGCTTTAAATCAAGAGTTTGTAGGAAGGTAACATTCAGCCATTCTTATTTGGATGTTAACAGTTTTCATCCACTTAGTGAGAAAAAGTGCCTTGTCAAAAGACAATGTATTAGAATTGCTAGAATGACTTCACACAAGGCTGACTTGGAATCAGAATGTGATAAGGTCACTAAATTGTTTAGATAGAAATTACCCCTTTCCCTTGGTTAAAAGTATTAGTGAATATGTTCAGGGTGAATGGGGAAAGAAATATTTACCCCTGTTGGGGTAGGTTGTATACATTGCTTTATGTGAAGTATGTTCGGGTTTTCATGTAGGTAAAACAGAGAGAACTTTACATAGACATATTTATGAACATCTTTATATTAAGAACAAAAAAGAAAATAATATATTGTATAAACATTCAATAGTTTGTTCCTCATTTACTAGGTTTTCTTTTGGTATTATTGACTCAGTCAGCTATAATCCAAGGGGTGGTGATGCCAAAGTGTTGCTAGAAAACAAATAATTAAAATGGCAGTTAATATTGCAAACAACCTCTTAACTGAGTTTAAATGAATATATATCTATTCAGTCTGTTATAATTATGAGGGTGAACAACTTTTAATGATTTGAACGTTTTAAAAGTTTTATGGTTTGTTTTACGTGTGAGACAGGCTTTGCTTGATTTTATTATACATTTTGTAATGATTTTTCCCATTGTTCTAGGTTAATTGGATAAGTGGTTAATTAATTGGTTTTGTATAAAAAGGCCATTTTGGTGATATGGTTTGATTCTGATGAAGTCCTGTTTGTATTAAAGATGAAAGTGCTTAATTGTTTTGGTCATAAACAAATAATATATTTTATTTTACAGAAGAAACCTAGTCATGGCTTCTGGTTACTAGTTTTTTTTATTTTTATTTTGTAATCTTCCCATCATTACCAATGTTATATATTCAATATTTCACTGATTTCCTACAAAGTACAACTATGCCAGAAAAAAAGTTATTTTTCTAAGTTCCATATTGTATCTTCTTCCCAAAGTTTCTTTCTGATCTCTCTTCTTGTATCAGAATCTTACATCTTTCAATATTATTACATCAATTTCACACTTACTATACCAATTAGGGATGTCTATTATTCTATTTATATTTTAATACTATTTATATTTACTGAAATAACTCAAAAATTGTAATTATGTCTATGATATAGCTTACCAGAAGTTATATAAATTTGGCATATTTATCTCATTTATTTTATCCGTTTCCTTTCTTCTTCTCTTTTACACTTATCCATTTAGACTTTCCTTTTCTTTCTTTTCTTTCTCTCTTACTTTTTTTCTCAATTGAATTCTTTTTACATTTCACTATTTTCCAGTTTATATCTTCCTCATCACTTATTTCAGAACCTTCTTGTATAATATTTTGGTTTCAATTTTCTTACCTTATCTTTATTTTACCCTGATCTTGCTTCCCATCTTCTTCTTTATCTTTTATTGGGACTGCCTCTTCCCTCGGTATACTATCCTCACTTTTGTTTTCTTTGTCTTCATCCTTTTTACCTAGATTACAATCCATCCATGAATGCTCAATTTAATTACATTTATAACACTTCAAGTCACACATTTTTGCTTTATGATCTGTTTCCCCACAAATATAACATTTTTCACTTATCATAGTTATTTTTCAAATGATCATCCTCTCATCAGAAAAAAACAGGTTTTAAGTTGTCCCCAGTATTTTGCAAGACCCCTATTGCCTTCTAGATTTATTATACTAGGGATAATAATATTTTTGTCTTTCTCCATTTTCAGTACAATATGATAGTCCCATCCACCAATCCATAATCCTCTGTTACAATACACTTTGCTAATGTCCATAATGTCTTTACAAAGTTTGTGTAAATGTCTCTTTAAAGTATATTTTTCAACTTCAATTCAAAATTGAACATGTATTTTTTTGTTTCTCTGTAAGTGCTTTAACCACATAGAAGTTCCATTAATTACAGTTTTTTTTTTCTTTTCATACCCCTCCCCAAACTTTCCAGAACAGAACCAGTCTCAGAAATAATGTCACTAAATGTCTCTTTATGAAGAAGAATAAAATATCTTACTTCCTGAGCCTTCACCTCAACGGAACCATTAAATTATCCCAAATGTCATACCTTTCCATTTCTTTTTCTTTCTTATTCTGAAATCTTACCATGACATTCATTTGGCTGTGGACAATGCCTGCCCTCTGTTCATCTCTTACCACTTTTCCTGCATTTTCTTTAAATTATTCCCTCCACTATAGCTCTTTTGATTGTGTACTGTTAACTCCTAGTGAGTGTGGCTTGAGCCTTTAAAAAAATGAAGTTATCACCTTATAGATAGAGCAAACAAATAGTCATATCTCTGAAACCATAAACGTTACTATCAAACTGTAAATGGAAAAATATTCAGGATAAATTAATTTTTATATTAGTGGCATTCATTCAATGTGATGCTTTAAATCAGATTTAATAAGTCAAAATAAAGGCTCTGAATATTAATTTTATAATTTTGAATAAACAGCTTATGCTATCTCAGTAACCATTCAAGCAAAACACATACTACCAGCAGGAGTTTCTTCAAACAGCTGTTATCTTTTGTATGAGGTTGTGCAGTTCTGTCTGTGTTACTTGAATGTTGAGATATCTAGAGAGATATTTAAATTATCACAATACAAATAAACAGTATACAAACAGTATTCAATATCTGTTTAGCTGCATTAGACAGAGGTCAAATATCAATACAATTGTATTTACCATCATGTATGCTTTAAGATGAAATCTTCTGATACCTTATATGTATCATGGTTTTGGAATTGTTAAGGCAAATATGAGCAAACATTATTTGATGCCTAGAGGCATCAGTAAGAGGTAACTGCAGAAACTCCTGGAGGTGCACTCAGCTGTAAAGTCTCGGCATATGATTTCTTTTTCTAGCAATCTTCTTTTAAAATGACTTCCAGTTCCTCTGATTGGATTTTGCTTATAATTTCACCCCATGAAACGTCATTCCCACTCCCTACCTCGCTCTGCAACAAATCACCCAAAATATCATCCCACAACCCCCAACTAGAGAGCTGTAATTAAACATTCAGCATTGTTTTGAATATTTGCTTCCGATGAAACAAACAAATTTCCTGAAACAGCCCCTTAGTATCCTGTAAAGGCTCAAAGCATTTGCCTCATGCTATCTGCCATCTTGGATCTCCTGGAGTGCTGTTCTCCCAGCTGCCACTGCACTATGATCAGAACAAGCACTCTCCTAATGAGTAAGGGAATTGGCCAAATTTCCCCTAGTGGTATAAAAAACATATCAGGCCTTCTCTGAAAAGACACCACTAGCTTAGTGGGACTAACCTAGTCAACAAAGGATAAAAAAATGAAGGGTTTCAATGCCTAAGGCCACCACACTAGATGAAGGCACTAAAGGTGGTGGTATCTCTATATTCATACAGTCATAGGCAAGTACTGGGCTAAATGCCCTTGCAGGTCATTTTTAAGCCTAGCCAATTTTCCTTTCTGTGCTCAAATTAATTTATCCTATTTGGTTAGAGATATGTCTTACCCATTCCAAAGCTGATAGTTTTATATTACCCCTAATGAAAATAACTGGAATCATACCTTACTATAACTTGAGGTGACCCATGCATGGGATAAAGCATTTAGGAGCTGTCTCTGTCCATTAGTAGTACAGGGAGCAGTTCTGGGTGTAAATATTCTGGTTCCTATCCATAGATCCAAGTTGTGTTTGAATATGGACAGGGATGAACTTTGCTTTATGTGGGTGGGGAGTCTGTTCCAGAGCAGCAGTATCCTCTGTGAGATATAGCTGTCCCTTCAAACTGTTCTGTTGATGTTGCAGAAGAGGTTTAGATCCCTAGACTGAGTATTTTTTGATGAAATCTGACTTGCTGATGTGCAGTAAATCCATCAGTATTGGATCAGAGGATGCCCTGTTTGCTAGGCACAGGTCACCTTTAAGCAGTCTTTAGGATACTGAGCATAGTGACAGGGCTTTGAGTCTGCTCATTTAGGACTTATTGTTTAGGCCTTATATCCTTTTAGTGTGGTATCACTGTGGATGTTCCAGTTGTTGCATGTGTCTGGACAGATACCTTCCAACAGGGGGCATTATATGCAATGATTGACCTAATGAAGACTAAGTAAAGGGAGATAATGATGTTCCTAAATCTAGATACAATCCCTTTGTTTATAAGCTGTGCAATATAGAAGAACTTTCTTAAACAATGGTCACATGTTGGTCAAAAGTTAGGTCACCCTTTACATAAGTTCTCAAATCCTGAACAAATGGATCATATCTTAGGGGTGTATTGTTAATGTGGCAGTTCTGTGGGATAGATGGCTTCCCAAAGGATACAATAATGTATTTTTGGCATTTAGCTTCAGTCCATAATTTAGCACAATTATTTATTGGGACAAACCTTCCTGCAGTATGGTTAAGTCATTTGGGGATTCAATTACTGCTCCTAGCTTACACTCATCTGCAAACTTAGTCAGCCAGAGTCCTTAGGTACTGTTTTTTATTTCAGAAAAGTAGATGCCAAACAGGAGAGGTCCCAGCACAGAACCCTGGGGGAATCCACTGGTGACTGGTCTCTTTGTGGAGGTAACTTTCCCTATTTTGATTTTCTGCAGCCTATTTGTGAGCCAGTTGGCAATACAGTGGGTGACATAGAAGTTTATTCTTTATTTTAGCTTTACTGCTATGCTGAGTGGGGAATTGCCTCAAAGGCTTTGACCAGGTCAAGGTATAATGTGTGTATTGTTTTGCCTTCATCCATTGCTTTGGTGACTTTTTCAAAAAAATCCACCAGGTCGAGTAAGCATTACCTGCCCATGATGAATCTAAACTAATATAGGTCCAGTCTTTAAAGGTACCATAAAAATTCTTTGCATATGAGGATGGTCGGACTTATGGGTCCATAACTGCCTGGGTCTGTGGAAGGTCCTCTATTATGCAAGGGAATGACTGTAGCTGTTCTCCATTCATTTGGCACAAAACATATGGAGGCTGATATTGAACAGTGTAGTTAGTGGTGTAGCTAAATCTTGCTTCATGCTATTTAAGCAGCATCTAGGGATGCTGTCAGAGCCCATCAATGCAGTATTTTTAGCTTTTGATAGCACTTGTAGGACTTGGCCTTGTGTGATAGCTGGAGGTGTTCCAGTCTCACATATATCTTAAGGGACAGACAAAGGGGAGAGGGGTAAAGTTAGAGCTAAATTTATTATCCAATAGGTTCATCATACCTTCAGCCTCTGTGTTGGTAACATCGTTCACAATCAGCTCACCATATTGCTGCATTGTGCTTTTGAAATCAGAATGCAAAAACAAAATAGCCAGCACCAAGGTGTAAAAAAGTATATAACTTTTAATATAAAGTTATCACAAACAGACCGGTTTCGGCATTAATTTCAAGCCTTCCTCAGTGTAACCATAGAAGTAGCAAGACACTCCTTATATACACACACCCATATAGAAACAGGAAAATCATTGGCTGTTCACAACAATTCATTTAATCCTGGAGGAATTAAACCCCCCAACTTAATTATCCATCTTTTTTCTTTATTGTTCAAAATGTTGTGCCAGCCACTCTTGTTTGTTCTATCTCCCATAATAATATCAATGACCGTAAAAGTTGCAGAGGGATGTTTGAGAACATGCTTATATAATGCATTTGTCTGCTTTTTAAGTTTGATGTCACTCATGTGTTTACTGATCCTAAATTTAACAGGCCTGGATGTTTGGCCCACATAAAAGGCCGAACATGTACAGGTGGCAAGGTATAAAACCCAATCCGATGAACAATTGGAAAAGAATTTTATATCATATACTTGACCAGTATTGTTATATCATATACTTGACCAGTATTGTTATATCATATACTTGACCAGTATTGTTATATCATATACTTGACCAGTATTGTTATATCATATACTTGACCGGTATTGCGACTGCTAAAAGTTTTTGTTTGGTTAAGTCTATTACAATGAACACAAAGTCCACACCTGAAACATCCCTGCAGTGTATCCCCCGAAAGTGTAAATTGTTGAAATGGAACAGCGACCTGTGTACCCACCTTATAATGATTAAAGTGGGACTCCAGGATCCTACCTCTCCTAAAGCCAAATCAGCACCGTTCATCAATCAAAGTCCTGATTTTCTCATTGACCAACAAGATGTTCCAATTTTCCTGTACCACCTCACAAAAAATACTGGTGTTGCATCCATATGTAGTGATCATTCTGATAGGGGCTGACTCATTTGTGGATTTGTGTTGATATTGTAACAATTCCTGCCTGGCTTGCAGGGTGGTTAGTGGTATGGCCAGACAGGAATTGTTACAATATCTGCACAAATCCACAAATGAGTCAGCCCCTATCAGAATGATCACTACATTTGGACGCAACACCAGTATTTTTTGTGAGGTGGTACAGGAAAATTGGAACATCTTGTTGGCCAATGAGAAAATCAGGACTTTGATTGATGAATGGTGCCGATTTGGCTTTAGGAGAGGTAGGACCCTGGCACCCCACTTTAATCATAATAAGGTGGGTACCCAGGTCGCTGTTCCATTTCAACAATCTACACTTTCGAGGGATACACTGCAGGGATGTTTCAGGTGTGGTCATTGTGTTCATTGTAATAGACTTAACCTAACAAAAACTTTCAGCAGTCGCAATACCGGTCAAGTATATGATATAAAATTCTTTGCCAGTTGTTCATCGGATTGGGTTATATACCTTGCCACCTGTACATGTTCGGCCTTTTATGCGGGCCAAACATCCAGGCCCGTTAAATTTAGGATCAATAAACACATGAGTGACATCAAACTTAAAAAGCAGATGAATGCATTATATAAGCATGTTCTCAAACATCCCTCTGCAACTTTTACTTTTGCGGTCATTGATATTATTATGGGAGATAGAACAAACAAGAGTGGCTGGCACAACATTTTGAACAATAAAAAAAAAGATGGATAATTAAGTTGGGGGGTTTAATTCCTCCAGGATTAAATTAATTGTTGTGAACAGCCAATGATTTTCCTGTTTCTATATGGTGTGTGTATATAAGGAGTGTCTTGCTACTTCAATGGTTACACTGAGGAAGGCTTGAAATTAATGCCAAAACCGGTCTGTTTGTGATAACTTTATATTAAAAGTTATATACTTTTTTACACCTTGGTGCTGGCTATTTTGTTTTTGCATTACTGTCTCTTTAAGCCGTGCACTGCTGAACTTGCAGGGGAACATTCTGGACTGCTTTGAGATCAGAAACATAACTAAAAAATGCCTTGTGACTGCCTTTGGTGTGGATAGCTATTTTAGCCTCAAAATGGGCTTTGGTGGATTTTATTAAGCTTCTGAGTTGTTTGTTTTTATAAGTTCATAGATTAGTACTAGGCTAACTGCCCTTGTGGGCCATTTAAGCCTAGTCAATTACCCCATGTGAGAATCAAACCCTGGACCTTGTGTTTGTATGGTAAACACCTTAACCTGTATGCCAACCTCCCACCCCTAGAAACACTCCAGACTCATGTCTTTGTAACTTGGGAGGAAACTGGAGCACCCAGAGGAAACCTACATGAAAGCAGAGAGGACATGCAAACTCCGCACAGAAGGCACTCCAGCCGAGAATCAAACCAGAGAACCTCTTCCTGTGAGGCGACAATGCTACCACTGCACCACTGCAATAACAAAGGCTCCAACATTCTGAGAATTATTCATCTTACCCTTGTTCACTGTTCTTTCCCTTTTATTATAAAGCTTGTTGATATTATGGTTCCACCATGTGGGTTTATTTCTAGGATTTGCCCTGCCCTTTTTCCTATGAGGTACAGGTGCATCTATGCAGCTGTTTACATGCTAGAATAGTGTGGTGGTCTTTGTTTCAGCATATTCAGTGGAGTTAATTTGGGTTTTATGTGGATTTGCAGCTAATCAATGTATTACTTAGGAATAGGTAGTTTGTCTTAAAGAAATATCTAAAGGTACCTTGGGTGGAAGGGATCGCTGGTTTCAATTTTATTTCAAAGGAGACTGCTTTAAGGTAAGACTTAAGTGATAAAGATATGCAAGGAGCAGTTCAAGATGTCCTTATATTATTAAGGACAAGATCCAAGATGTTATTCCCCCTAGTGGGTACTCTGACTAATTGTTCCAGAACATGAAT
Organism: Protopterus annectens; assembly: GCF_019279795.1. NCBI lineage: Eukaryota > Metazoa > Chordata > Ceratodontiformes > Protopteridae > Protopterus > Protopterus annectens. The sequence goes on along the minus strand of NC_056746.1, from coordinate 1,279,439,821 downwards.
TTCTGTGCTTGTGCACTAGTGGTGGTGTAGGTTTCCCAGTCTAAAGTCAGATAGCTTATATCAACTAGGAAAATGGTGCTGGGTTTAATACTGTGTGATTCTAGTTCCCATAGATAGGCATTGTGGCTTTCTTGTGTAATAGAAGGAGATCTACAGCTAGTTAATATGTAGTATGGGAGTTTTCTGATGGTTATTTTGACATGAAGAAGCCCTTGCTTTAGTAGTCTTGATGTGAGTCTCTTCTAGATGTAGATTGAGACACCTCCACCGTTTTCCCCTCCTGCTCAGTAGCTGGTCAAAATGTGTGGAAGGAATTATAGCCCTCCACAGCTGGAGTGCACTCTGCTTTTTTTAAACCATGTCTCAGTCACTACACAGATGCCAGTTTCCTTCATGGTGAGAAGAGTTTGTAAGTAGTGGAGTTTCTTATTCAGGCTCCTTCCATTGATAAGCAACACCTTCATATTTTTTGCTTGTTGAATTATCCTGGTAAACATTCATAAAACACAATTTCACCTACAGACTCATTAGACAGGATAATAACCTATAATTCCTCCATGTACAACTATCATCTGCTAAAACTAAGTGATGACCTGGCTACATTCCACATCCCTTTCCTACCTGATAATTCACCTTTGTACACATAATTTTTTACCACCAGATTCTGTGTACATGCAGATAGCTGTATAGATGCATCTGTCCCCCTCTGAAGTAAATACAATGCCAAATAAAGAAAAAAATCTATTATATAACCCAAATATAAGCATGCTCTACAATAAAAGAAAAAAAATCATTACATGTAAAAATAATTGTAACACTCTCTAGATGTCATAAATGCTCTTGTTAAACAGGGAACTTTGATCCCTGATCAAATCAACCAAAGCTAGATATGAGGTTAAAATAGCCACCCAGGGAAAAGACAGCTAAAAAGCCTTCCTTAACTATGTTAGAAACCTCAGTAACAATATTCAGCACTGCCCAGAGCTAGGAATAAATGATATCACATACTTGGACCCAGTGGACATAGCCATTCTACTACTGGATATATTTAGCTTTAACTTCACCACCCCTCCCCCCATCCACATATTCCCAGATCTCATACTGGTAGTCAAACATTCCCAAATCTCCCATGGATAAGTCCTCAAAACATTATCCAAGGCCAAGAATACTGGTTCTGTGGGCCCAGATAACATACTGGGGTGCCTACTGATTAGCCTGAAACAGGGCCTGTCAAACTCCCTACAGAAGCTATTCAGTATCAGCCTCCAAACAGGATTTATGAGAGATGAATGGAGGACAGCAACAGTCATCCCCTGCACAAACATGGGGCATCAGTGTATAATTATAAACCAATACGTGTGACCAGACTCATTTGTAATGCTGTGGAAAAGATTATTATAGAATTAAAAAATAAGGATGTGCAACCTATAGACTCTGCTTGACATCTTTGAGAAAGTTACTGAAGCAACTTATGAGGGAACATTAGTACACACTGCATATCTAGACCTCACAAAGGCGTTCAACAGCATCTTACACTCAGGAGTAGTTGATAAATTTGCCCAGCTAAATGTGAATTCTGGAGTAGCAAACTGGCTCACTAATAGTACCTCCTCCAAAAGACCTGTCACTGGTGATATATCCCAGGGTTCAGTCCTTGGGCCACTCCTCTGTGGCAATTATATCTTGGAGGTTGAACCTAATGTTAAGGGTTTATGGCTGACCAAGTTTGCAGATGATTGTAAACTTAGAGCCATCATAAACTCTCCGGAGGACACCAATATCTTCCAAAAGGGCTTTTCACACACAAATAGCTGGTTTCCAAACCATGGACTAAATGTAAGTGCGGAAAAATATATAATAGTATCCTTCAGCAAATATGACATCCCCTTTAACTATCACATCAACAGCATACCGCTGAAAATTGTTCCAGTAGTTAGGGAGCTGGAACCTATGTAGATAATGACCTGGAACCTATGTAGATAATGAGTTGTTCTTCAATCAGTGTGTATCCACTTGTGTAGGAAAGCCCTTTCATGTGCAGCTTATTAAGAGGGGTATGATATCCAGGTTCAGATATGTGACCATTCCAATGTATTTAGCACTTATTAGGCTAATCATTGAGTATAATGCCCACTTCTGCATGTACCTGTCCAAATACTCGACTCAACTTTCACAATTACAAAACTTCCTCACCAAGAAAATCAGTGGCCTAAACAATAAAAGCTACAATGACCATCTTAAATCCCTGTCCCTCTTCTTTGTATCTTACATGCTACTGAGGGGTGATCTCTGTCTCTCTTACACAGCCTCAACTGACCTTATCCTTTCAGACTTACTGCACATCTATAAGTCCTAGTGGCATAAACGCCCACTTAAGAGACCTTAATCTCTTCTGCAGCATAAATAGATTATATTGGAGGGGATAGATCTATATCACAGAGAATATCACTTCTTTGGAATCGTCTTCTTCTCCACATAAAGCAAAGTACATCTCTTACTTTGCTTAAGTGTAATCTGGACAAATAGATGAAAAGCCACAAGCTCACCCATGGCTTATCACACTTTACCCTTATGGCTAGGGATAATATGTAAATGTCTGCCTGTCTCTGACTTATTCCTACCTAAAATCCAAGGGCTGTCGGTTATTCTTATGCAAGGGTTACAAAACAAATATTGGGAATACATGGTTAAATTTCTAAAGATCCTTACAGATTCATAGTCTAGTAAGTACCTATGAACTTATGTCCAACTAGCAGGGATGTGAGAGATCAGTCTGACAGTGAAAGGGCAAGGATTCTGCTAGTACAGACAAGGACCCAGGTTCATTTTGTGGCTCAGGTCTTGGATAGACAACCAGAGGTAGAAATTATAAGGTTTTAATCTGCTTGCCTCTTCCAGGGGGTAAAAATAGGGGCATTTTGGGGCATATTCTGACAGTAAATCTCTAGTGGAGGCCAAGGACCTGGCTTGATGTGTTCACCTGTTGAAGGAAGGGAAGGAATCACAGAATCACTGCATCACTTGAGTAACTGAGCTACATCCATTCGTTCTGTCCGTTACATGTCCACTCCTTGGGTGTTGCCAAGACAAGCACACAGAAAAAGAGATAAAAAAGTATGAACAGATTCTCAAAGAAGTAGTCTGAAATAAAGTCTTTGAAGATGGGCTTGAGCAGCAAGATCAGTTTAGATGTCAGTTTGGCAGATCCATATTTGTCTGGTAGATTTCTTGTACTACATATTTTCTCTCTCTGAGGATTTGTTAATATCTGTTTATCTAACAGAATTACAAAAATATTTTTCTCACTTACCTGTCCATGAGTACCTGTTTTCAATAGCAGTGAAAGAGACAATAGGTAAGCAAAATGAGGTCATGAGACAAAAATATAAAAGAACCCATTACCTCTACTGACAGCCCTTGTTTATGCTATCATTAAGATTAAGGACCCCTGATACTGATTACCATGAGTTCATGTCGCCATTAAGAATAAAGAGCCCTGATACTAATTAACATGAGTTCATGCTACTATTAAGGTTAAAGAGCCTTGATATTGATTCCCAAATGGTTCCTGCTATCATTAAGGTTAAGGATCCCTGATAGTAATTACCATGGGTTCATGATGTCATTAAGGTTAGGGAGCCCTGATGCTAATTACCACAAATTCATGCTATCATTAAGGTTAAGGAGCCCTGATACTGATTATCATGAGTTCATGCTATCATTAAGGTTAAGCAGCCCTGATACTGATTACCATGAGTTCATGCTATCATTAAGGTTAAGGAGCCCTGATACAAATTACCACAAGGTCATGCTATCATTAAGATTAAGGAGCCGTAATACTGATTACCACGGGTTCATGCTACCATTAAGTTTAAAGAGCCCTGATACTAATTACCATGTGTTCATGCTATCATTAAGGTTAAGGAGCCCTGATACTGATTACCACGACTTCATGCTATCATTAATGTTAAGGAGCCACGATACTGATTACCATGGGTACATGCTATCATTAATGTTAAGAAGCCCTGATACTAATTTCCATTAGATCATGCTACCATTAAGGTTAAAGAGCACTGATATGGATTCCCAAGGGTTCATACTATCATTAAGGTTAAAGAGCCCTGATACTGATTCCCATGGGTTCATGCCATCATTAAGGTTAAGGAGCCCCGATGCTGATTACCATGAGTTCATGCTATCAGTAAGGTTGAAGAGCCCTGAGACTCATTACCATGAGGTCATGCTATCATTAAGGTTAAGGAGTCCTGATACTGATTCCCATGAGTTCATGCAATCATTAAGGTTAAGGAGCCCTGATACTAAATACCACGGGTTCATGCTATCATTAAGGTTAAGGAGCCCTGATACAAATTACCCGGGTTCATGCTATCATTAAGGTTAAGGAGCCCTGATACTAATTACCATAACTTCATGCTATCATTAAAGTTAAGGAGTCCTGATACTGATTACCACGAGTTCATGCTATCATTAATGTTAAGGAGCCCTGATACTGATTACCATGAGTTCATGCTACCATTAAGATTAAAGAGCCCAGATACTGATTACCACGAGTTCATGCTATCATTAAGGTTAGGAGCCCTGATACTGATTACCATGACTTCATACTATCATTAAGGTTAAGGAGCCCTGATAATTATTACCATGGGTTCATGCTGTCATTAAGGTTAAAGAGCCCTGATACTAATTCCCACAAGTTCATCCTAAATTAAGGTTAAAAAGCCCTGATATTGATTTCCATGGGTTCATGCTATTATTAAGGTTAAAGAGCCCTGATACTGATTACCATGAGTTCATGCTAACACTAAGTGGAAAGATCCATGATACTGACTACAATGAGTTCATGCTACCATTAAGGTTAAGGAGCCCTGATACTGATTACCAGGAGTTCATGCTATCATTAAGGTTAAGGAGCCCTGATACTAATTACCACTAGTTCACACAATCATTAAGTTTAAGGAGCCATGATACTATTTACCATGGGTTTATGCTATCATTAGTGTTAAGGAGCCCAGATACTAGTTACCACGGGTCCATGCTGTCATTAAGGTTAAGTAGCCCTGATAAAAATTACCATGCGTTCATGATATCATTAAGGTTAAGGAGCCCTGACACTGATCACAACGAGTTCATGCGATCATTAAGGTTAAGGAGCCCTGATATAAATTACCATGGGTTCATGATATCATTAAGGTTAAGGAGCCCTGATACTAATTAACATGAATTCATGCTATCATTAAGGGTAAAAAGCCCTAATACTGATTACCACGAGTTCACGCAATCATTAAGGTTAAGGAGCCCTGATACTGATTACAATGAGTTCATGCTATCATTAAGGTTAAAGAGCAATGAGACTCATTACCACAAGTTCATGCTACCATTAAGGTTAAAGAGCCCTGATACTAATTACCATGCGTTCATGCTATCATTAAGGTTAGGGAGCCCTGATACTGATTACCACGAGTTCGTGCAATCATTAAGGTTAAAGAGCCCTGATAGTAATTACCACAGGTTCATGCTATCATTAAGGTTAAGGAGCCCTGATACTGATTACCATGAGTTCATGCAATCATTAAGGTTAAGGATCCCTGATGCTAATTACCATGAGTTCATGCTATCATTAAGGTTAAGAAGCCCTGATACTGATTACCATGTGTTCATCCTACCATTAAGGTTAAAGAGCCCTGATATGGATTACCAGTGGTTCATGATATCATTAAGGTTATGGAGCTGTGATACTGATTACCACGACTTCATGATATCATTAATGATAAGGAGCCCTGATACTGATTACCATGGGTTTATGCTATCATTAAGCTTAAGGAGCCCTGATACTGATTACCATGAGTTCATGCTATCATTAAAGATAAGCAGCCCTGATACTGATTACCATGAGTTCATGCAATCATTAAGGTTAAAGAGCCCTGATATGGATTCCCATGGGTTCATGCTATCATTAAGGTTAATGAGCCATAAAACTGATTCCCATGGATTCATGCTATCATTAAGGTTAAGGAGCCCTGATGCTGATTACCACAAATTCATGCTATCAGTAAAGTTAAAGAACCCTGAGACTCATTACCACAAGGTCATGCTACCATTAAGGTTAAGGAGCCCTGATACTGATTACCATGAGTTCATGCTATCCTTAAGGTTAAAGAGCAAAGAGACTCATTACCACAAGTTTATGCTACCATTAAGGTTAAAGAGCCATGATACTAAATACCATGTATTCATGCTATCATTAAGATTAGGGAGCCCTGATACTGATTACCATGGGTTCATGCTATCATTAAGGCTAAGGAGCCCAGATACTGATTACCACGAGTTCATGCAATCATTAAGCTTAAGGAGCCCTGATACTAATTACCATGGGTTCATGCTATCATTAAGGTTAAGGAGCCCTGATACTGATTACCATGAGTTCATGCTATCATTAAGGTTAAGCAGTACTGATACTGATTACCATGTGTTCATGCCATCCTTAAGATTAAGGAGCCCTGATGCTAATTACCATGAGTTCATGCTATCATTAAGGTTATGAAGCCCTGATACTGATTACCACGACTTCATGCTACCAATAAGTTAAAGAGCCCTGATACTGATTACCATGAGTTCATGCTATCATTAAGGTTATGGAGCTGTGATACTGATTACCACGACTTCATGCTATCATTAAGGATAAGGAGCCCTGATACTGATTACAATGGGTTCATGCTGTCATTAAGGCTAGGGAGCCCTGATACTAATTCTCACGAGTTCATGCTACCATTAAAGTTAAAAAGCCCTGATATGGATTCCCACAGGTTCATGCTATCAATAAGGTTAAAGAGCCCTGATATTGATTCCCACGAGTTCATGCTACCATTAAGGTTAAAAAGCCCTGATACTGATTACCATGAGTTCATGCTAAATTAAGGTTAAAGAGCTGTGATACTGATTACCACGAGTTCATGCTATCATTAAGGTTCTGGAGCCGTGATACTGATTACCATGACTTTATGCCATCATTAATGATAAGGAGCCCTGATACTGATTACCATGGGTTCATGCTATCATTAAGGTTAGGGAGCCCTGATACTAATTCCCATGAGTTCATGCACCATTAAGGTTAAAGAGCCCTGATATGGATTCCCATGGGTTCATGCTATCATTAAGGTTAAAGAGCCCTAAAACTGATTCCCACGGATTCATGCTTTCATTAAGGTTAAGGAGCCCTGATGCTGATTACCACAAATTCATGCTATCAGTAAAGATAAAGAACCCTGAGACTCATTACCATGAGGTCATGCTATCATTAAGGTTAAGGAGCCCTGATACTGATTACCACGAGTTCATGCTATCATTAAGATTAAAGAGCCCTGATATTGATTCCCATGAGTTCATGCTACCATTAAGGTTAAGGAGCCCTGATACTGATTAAAGAGCCATGATACTAAATACCATGTGTTCATGCTATCATTAAGATTATGGAGCCCTGATACTGATTACCATGGGTTCATGCTATCATTAAGGTTAAGGAGCCCTGATACTGATTACCACGAGTTCATGCAATCATTAAGCTTAAGGAGCCCTGATACTAATTTCCATGGGTTAATGCTATCATTAAGGTTAAGCAGTACTGATACTGATTACCATGAGTTTATGCTATCCTTAAGGTTAAGGAGCCCTGATGCTAATTACCATGAGTTTATGCTATCATTAAGGTTATGAAGCCCTGATACTGATTACCACGACTTTATGCTACCAATAAGTTAAAGAGCCCTGATACTGATTACCACGAGTTCATGCTATCATTAAGGTTAAAGAGCAATGAGACTCATTACCACGAGTTCGTGCTACCACTAAGTTTAAAGAGCCGTGATACTGACTACCATGAGTTCATGCTATCATTAAGGTTAAGGAGCCCTGATACTGATTACCAGGAATTCATGCTATCATTAAGGTTAAGGAGCCCTGATACTGATTACCACCAGTTCAGGCAACCATTAAGGTTAAGGAGCCATTATACTAATTATCATGGGTTCATGCTATTATTACGGTTAAGTAGCCCAGATATTAATTACCACAGGTTCATGTTATCATTACGGTTAAGGAGCCCTAATACTGATTACCACAAGTTCACGCAATCATTAAGGTTAAGGAGCCCTGATACTGATTACCATGAGTTCATGCTATCATTAAGGTTAAGGATCCCTGATACTGATTACCATGAGTTCATGCTATCATTAAAGTTAAGCAGCCCTGATACTGATTACCATGAGTTCATGCAATCATTAAGGTTAAGGAGCCCTGATGCTAATTACCATGAGTTCATGCTATCATTAAGGTTAAGAAGCCCTGATACTGATTACCACGTGTTCATCCTACCATTAAGGTTAAAGAGCCCTGATACTGATTACCAGTGGTTCATGATATCATTAAGGTTATGGAGCCGTGATACTGATTACCACGACTTCATGATATCATTAATGATAAGGAGCCCTGATACTGATTACCATGGGTTCATGCTATCATTAAGGTTAAGGAGCCCTGATACTGATTACCATGAGTTCATGCTATCATTAAAGATAAGCAGCCCTGATACTGATTACCATGAGTTCATGCAATCATTAAGGTTAAGGAGCCCTGATGCTAATTCCCATGAGCTCATGCTACCATTAAGGTTAAAGAGCCCTGATATGGATTCCCATGGGTTCATGCTATCATTAAGGTTAAAGAGCCATAAAACTGATTCCCATGGATTCATGCTATCATTAAGGTTAAGGAGCCCTGATGCTGATTACCACAAATTCATGCTATCAGTAAAGTTAAAGAACCCTGAGACTCATTACCACGAGGTCATGCTATCATTAAGGTTAAGGAGCCCTAATACTGATTACCACGAGTTCATGCTATCATTAAGATTAAAGAGCCCGGATATTGATTCCCACAAGTTCATGCTACCATTAAGGTTAAGGAGCCCTGATACTGATTACCATGAGTTCATGCTATCCTTAAGGTTAAAGAGCAAAGAGACTCATTCCCCAAGTTCATGCTACCATTAAGGTTAAAGAGCCATGATACTAAATACCATACATTCATGCTATCATTAAGATTAGGGAGCCCTGATACTGATTACCATGGGTTCATGCTATCAGTAAAGTTAAAGAACCCTGAGACTCATTACCACAAGGTCATGATATCATTAAGGTTAAGGAGCCCTGACACTGATCACAACGAGTTCATGCGATCATTAAGGTTAAGGAGCCCTGATATAAATTACCATGGGTTCATGATATCATTAAGGTTAAGGAGCCCTGATACTAATTAACATGAATTCATGCTATCATTAAGGGTAAAAAGCCCTAATACTGATTACCACGAGTTCACGCAATCATTAAGGTTAAGGAGCCCTGATACTGATTACAATGAGTTCATGCTATCATTAAGGTTAAAGAGCAATGAGACTCATTACCACAAGTTCATGCTACCATTAAGGTTAAAGAGCCCTGATACTAATTACCATGCGTTCATGCTATCATTAAGGTTAGGGAGCCCTGATACTGATTACCACGAGTTCGTGCAATCATTAAGGTTAAAGAGCCCTGATAGTAATTACCACAGGTTCATGCTATCATTAAGGTTAAGGAGCCCTGATACTGATTACCATGAGTTCATGCAATCATTAAGGTTAAGGATCCCTGATGCTAATTACCATGAGTTCATGCTATCATTAAGGTTAAGAAGCCCTGATACTGATTACCATGTGTTCATCCTACCATTAAGGTTAAAGAGCCCTGATACGGATTACCAGTGGTTCATGATATCATTAAGGTTATGGAGCTGTGATACTGATTACCACGACTTCATGATATCATTAATGATAAGGAGCCCTGATACTGATTACCATGGGTTTATGCTATCATTAAGGTTAAGGAGCCCTGATACTGATTACCATGAGTTCATGCTATCATTAAAGATAAGCAGCCCTGATACTGATTACCATGAGTTCATGCAATCATTAAGGTTAAGGAGCCCTGATGCTAATTCCCAGGAGCTCATGCTACCATTAAGGTTAAAGAGCCCTGATATGGATTCCCATGGGTTCATGCTATCATTAAGGTTAAAGAGCCATAAAACTGATTCCCATGGATTCATGCTATCATTAAGGTTAAGGAGCCCTGATGCTGATTACCACAAATTCATGCTATCAGTAAAGTTAAAGAACCCTGAGACTCATTACCACAAGGTCATGCTACCATTAAGGTTAAGGAGCCCTGATACTGATTACCATGAGTTCATGCTATCCTTAAGGTTAAAGAGCAAAGAGACTCATTACCACAAGTTCATGCTACCATTAAGGTTAAAGAGCCATGATACTAAATACCATGCATTCATGCTATCATTAAGATTAGGGAGCCCTGATACTGATTACCATGGGTTCATGCTATCATTAAGGCTAAGGAGCCCAGATACTGATTACCACGAGTTCATGCAATCATTAAGCTTAATGAGCCCTGATACTAATTACCATGGGTTCATGCTATCATTAAGGTTAAGGAGCCCTGATACTGATTACCATGAATTCATGCTATCATTAAGGTTAAGCAGTACTGATACTGATTACCATGTGTTCATGCCATCCTTAAGATTAAGGAGCCCTGATGCTAATTACCATGAGTTCATGCTATCATTAAGGTTATGAAGCCCTGATACTGATTACCACGACTTCATGCTACCAATAAGTTAAAGAGCCCTGATACTAATTACCACGAGTTCATGCTATCATTAAGGTTATGGAGCTGTGATACTGATTACCACGACTTCATGCTATCATTAAGGATAAGGAGCCCTGATACTGATTACAATGGGTTCATGCTGTCATTAAGGCTAGGGAGCCCTGATACTAATTCTCACGAGTTCATGCTACCATTAAAGTTAAAAAGCCCTGTTATGGATTCCCACAGGTTCATGCTATCAATAAGGTTAAAGAGCCCTGATATTGATTCCCACGAGTTCATGCTACCATTAAGGTTAAAAAGCCCTGATACTGATTACCATGAGTTCATGCTAAATTAAGGTTAAAGAGCTGTGATACTGATTACCACGAGTTCATGCTATCATTAAGGTTCTGGAGCCGTGATACTGATTACCATGACTTTATGCCATCATTAATGATAAGGAGCCCTGATACTAATTACCATGGGTTCATGCTATCATTAAGGTTAGGGAGCCCTGATACTAATTCCCATGAGTTCATGCACCATTAAGGTTAAAGAGCCCTGATATGGATTCCCATGGGTTCATGCTATCATTAAGGTTAAAGAGCCCTAAAACTGATTCCCAGTTCATGCTTTCATTAAGGTTAAGGAGCCCTGATGCTGATTACCACAAATTCATGCTATCAGTAAAGATAAAGAACCCTGAGACTCATTACCATGAGGTCATGCTATCATTAAGGTTAAGGAGCCCTGATACTGATTACCACGAGTTCATGCTATCATTAAGATTAAAGAGCCCTGATATTGATTCCCATGAGTTCATGCTACCATTAAGGTTAAGGAGCCCTGATACTGATTAAAGAGCCATGATACTAAATACCATGTGTTCATGCTATCATTAAGATTATGGAGCCCTGATACTGATTACCATGGGTTCATGCTATCATTAAGGTTAAGGAGCCCTGATACTGATAACCACGAGTTCATGCAATCATTAAGCTTAAGGAGCCCTGATACTAATTTCCATGGGTTAATGCTATCATTAAGGTTAAGCAGTACTGATACTGATTACCATGAGTTCATGCTAAGGAGCCCTGATGCTAATTACCATGAGTTTATGCTATCATTAAGGTTATGAAGCCCTGATACTGATCACCACGACTTTATGCTACCAATAAGTTAAAGAGCCCTGATACTGATTACCACGAGTTCATGCTATCATTAAGGTTAAAGAGCAATGAGACTCATTACCACGAGTTCGTGCTACCACTAAGTTTAAAGAGCCGTGATACTGACTACCATGAGTTCATGCTATCATTAAGGTTAAGGAGCCCTGATACTGATTACCAGGAATTCATGCTATCATTAAGGTTAAGGAGCCCTGATACTGATTACCACCAGTTCAGGCAACCATTAAGGGTAAGGAGCCATTATACTAATTATCATGGGTTCATGCTATTATTATGGTTAAGTAGCCCAGATATTAATTACCACAGGTTCATGCTATCATTAAGGTTAAGTAGCCCTGATACAAATTACCATGCGTTCATGTTATCATTACGGTTAAGGAGCCCTAATACTGATTACCACAAGTTCACGCAATCATTAAGGTTAAGGAGCCCTGATACTGATTACCATGAGTTCATGCTATCATTAAGGTTAAGGAGCCCTGATACTGATTACCATGAGTTCATGCTATCATTAAAGTTAAGCAGCCCTGATACTGATTACCATGAGTTCATGCAATCATTAAGGTTAAGGAGCCCTGATGCTAATTACCATGAGTTCATGCTATCATTAAGGTTAAGAAGCCCTGATACTGATTACCACGTGTTCATCCTACCATTAAGGTTAAAGAGCCCTGATACTGATTACCAGTGGTTCATGATATCATTAAGGTTATGGAGCCGTGATACTGATTACCACGACTTCATGATATCATTAATGATAAGGAGCCCTGATACTGATTACCATGGGTTCATGCTATCATTAAGGTTAAGGAGCCCTGATACTGATTACCATGAGTTCATGCTATCATTAAAGATAAGCAGCCCTGATACTGATTACCATGAGTTCATGCAATCATTAAGGTTAAGGAGCCCTGATGCTAATTCCCATGAGCTCATGCTACCATTAAGGTTAAAGAGCCCTGATATGGATTCCCATGGGTTCATGCTATCATTAAGGTTAAAGAGCCATAAAACTGATTCCCATGGATTCATGCTATCATTAAGGTTAAGGAGCCCTGATGCTGATTACCACAAATTCATGCTATCAGTAAAGTTAAAGAACCCTGAGACTCATTACCACGAGGTCATGCTATCATTAAGGTTAAGGAGCCCTGATACTGATTACCACGAGTTCATGCTATCATTAAGATTAAAGAGCCCGGATATTGATTCCCACGAGTTCATGCTACCATTAAGGTTAAGGAGCCCTGATACTGATTACCATGAGTTCATGCTATCCTTAAGGTTAAAGAGCAAAGAGACTCATTCCCCAAGTTCATGCTACCATTAAGGTTAAAGAGCCATGATACTAAATACCATACATTCATGCTATCATTAAGATTAGGGAGCCCTGATACTGATTACCATGGGTTCATGCTATCATTAAGGTTAAGGAGCCCAGATACTGACTACCATGAGTTCATGCAATCATTAAGCTTAAGGAGCCCTGATACTAATTACCTTGGGTTCATGCTATCATTAAGGTTAAGGAGCCCTGATACTGATTACCATGAGTTCATGCTATCATTAAGGTTAAGCAGTACTGATACTGATTACCATGTGTTCATGCTATCCTTAAGGTTAAGGAGCCCTGATGCTAATTACCATGAGTTCATGCTATCATTAAGGTTATGAAGCCCTGATACTGATTACCACGACTTCATGCTACCAATAAGTTAAAGAGCCCTGATACTGATAACCACGAGTTCATGCTATCATTAAGGATATGGAGCCGTGATACTGATTACCACGACTTCATGCTATCATTAAGGATAAGGAGCCCTGATACTGATTACAATGGGTTCATGCTGTCATTAAGGCTAGGGAGCCCTGATACTAATTCTCACGAGTTCATGCTACCATTAAAGTTAAAAAGCCCTGATATGGATTCCCACAGGTTCATGCTATCAATAAGGTTAAAGAGCCCTGATATTGATTCCCACGAGTTCATGCTACCATTAAGGTTAAGAAGCCCTGATACTGATTACTGTGAGTTCATGCTAAATTAAGGTTAAAGAGCTGTGATACTGATTACCACGAGTTCATGCTATCATTCAGGTTCTGGAGCCGTGATACTGATTACCATGACTTTATGCTATCATTAATGATAAGGAGCCCTGATACTGATTACCATGGGTTCATGCTATCATTAAGGTTAGGGAGCCCTGATACTAATTCCCATGAGTTCATGCACCATTAAGGTTAAAGAGCCCTGATATGGATTCCCACGGGTTCATGCTATCATTAAGGTTAAAGAGCCCTAAAACTGATTCCCACGGATTCATGCTATCATTAAGGATAAGGAGCCCTGATGCTGATTACCAGTAATTCATGCTATCAGTAAAGATAAAGAATCCTGAGACTCATTACCACGAGGTCATGCTATCATTAAGGTTAAGGAGCCCTGATACTGATTACCACGAGTTCATGCTATCATTAAGATTAAAGAGCCCTGATATTGATTCCCATGAGTTCATGCTACCATTAAGGTTAAGGAGCCCTGATACTGATTAAAGAGCCATCATACTAAATACCATGTGTTCATGCTATCATTAAGATTATGGAGCCCTGATACTGATTACCATGGGTTCATGCTATCATTAAGGTTAAGGAGCCCTGATACTGATTACCACAAGTTCATGCAATCATTAAGCTTAAGGAGCCCTGATACTAATTTCCATGGGTTCATGCTATCATTAAGGTTAAGGAGCCCTAATACTGATTACCATGAGTTCATGCTATCATTAAGGTTAAGGAGCCCTGATACTAATTATCATGAGTTTATGCTATCATTAAGGTTATGAAGCCCTGATACTGATTACCACGACTTCATGCTACCAATAAGTTAAAGAGCCCTGATACTGATTACCACGAGTTCATGCTATCATTAAGGTTAAAGAGCAATGAGACTCATTACCACGAGTTCATGCTACCACTAAGTTTAAAGAGCCATGATACTGACTACCATGAGTTTATGATATCATTAAGGTTAAGGAGCCCTGATACTGATTATCAGGAATTCATGCTATCATTAAGGTTAAGGAGCCCTGATACTGATTACCACCAGTTCAGGCAACCATTAAGGTTAAGGAGCCATTATACTAATTATCATGGGTTCATCCTATTATTACGCTTAAGTAGCCCAGATATTAATTACCACGGGTTCATGCTATCATTAAGGTTAAGTAGCCCTGATACAAATTATCATGCGTTCATGTTATCATTAAAGTTAAGGAGCCCTAATACTGATTACCACAAGTTCACGCAATCATTAAGGTTAAGGAGCCTTGATACTGATTACCATGAGTTCATGCTATCATTAAGGTTAAAGAGCCCTGATACTAATTACCATGTGTTCATGCTATCGATAAGGTTAAGGAGCCCTGATACTGATCACCACGAGTTCATGCAATCATTAAGGTTAAAGAGCCCTGATACTGATTACCATGAGTTCATGCTACCACTAAGTTGAAAGAGCCGTGATACTGACTACCATATGTTTATGCTATCATTAAGGTTAAGGAGCCCTGATACTGATTACCAGGAGTTCATGCTATCATTAAAGTTAAGGAGCCCTGATACTAATTACCACCAGTTCACACAATCATTAAGTTTAAGGAGCCGTGATACTAATTATCATGGGTTCATGCTATCATCAGGGTTAAGGAGCCCAGATACTAGTTACCACGGGTCCATGCTATCATTAAGGTTAAGTAGCCCTGATAAAAATTACCATGCGTTCATGCTATCATTAAGGTTAAGGAACCGTGACACTGATTACAACGAGTTCATGCGATCATTAAGGTTAAGGAGCCCTGATATAAATTACCATGGGTTCATGATATCATTAAGGTTAAGGAGCCCTGATACTAATTAACATGAATTCATGCTATCATTAAGGGTAAAAAGCCCTAATACTGATTACCACGAGTTCACGCAATCATTAAGGTTAAGGAGCCCTGATACTGATTACAATGAGTTCATGCTATCATTAAGGTTAAAGAGCAATGAGACTCATTACCACAAGTTCATGCTACCATTAAGGTTAAAGAGCCCTGATACTAATTACCATGCGTTCATGCTATCATTAAGGTTAGGGAGCCCTGATACTGATTACCACGAGTTCATGCAATCATTAAGGTTAAAGAGCCCTGATAGTAATCACCACGGGTTCATGCTATCATTAAGGTTAAGGAGCCCTGATACTGATTACCATGAGTTCATGCAATCATTAAGGTTAAGGAGCCCTGATGCTAATTACCATGAGTTCATGCTATCATTAAGGTTAAGAAGCCCTGATACTGATTACCATGTGTTCATCCTACCATTAAGGTTAAAGAGTCCTGATACTGGTTACCAGTGGTTCATGATATCATTAAGGTTATGGAGCCGTGATACTGATTACCACAACTTCATGATATCATTAATGATAAGGAGCCCTGATACTGATTACCATGGGTTCATGCTATCATTAAGGTTAAGGAGCCCTGATACTGATTACCATGAGTTCATGCTATCATTAAAGATAAGCAGCCCTGATACTGATTACCATGAGTTCATGCAATCATTAAGGTTAAGGAGCCCTGATGCTAATTCCCATGAATTCATGCTACCATTAAGATTAAAGAGCCCTGATATGGATTCCCATGGGTTTATGCTATCATTAAGGTTAAAGAGCCATAAAACTAATTCCCACGGATTCATGCTATCATTAAGGTTAAGGAGCCCTGATACTGATTACCATGAGTTCATGCTATCATTAAAGTTAAGGAGCCCTGATACTAATTACCACCAGTTCACACAATCATTAAGTTTAAGGAGCCGTGATACTAATTATCATGGGTTCATGCTATCATCAGGGTTAAGGAGCCCAGATACTAGTTACCACGGATCCATGCTATCATTAAGGTTAAGTAGCCCTGATAAAAATTACCATGCGTTCATGCTATCATTAAGGTTAAGGAACCCTGACACTGATTACAACGAGTTCATGCGATCATTAAGGTTAAGGAGCCCTGATATAAATTACCATGGGTTTATGATATCATTAAGGTTAAGGAGCCCTGATACTAATTAACATGAATTCATGCTATCATTAAGGGTAAAAAGCCCTAATACTGATTACCACGAGTTCACGCAATCATTAAGGTTAAGGAGCCCTGATACTGATTACAATGAGTTCATGCTATCATTAAGGTTAAAGAGCAATGAGACTCATTACCACAAGTTCATGCTACCATTAAGGTTAAAGAGCCCTGATACTAATTACCATGCGTTCATGCTATCATTAAGGTTAGGGAGCCCTGATACTGATTACCACGAGTTCATGCAATCATTAAGGTTAAAGAGCCCTGATAGTAATCACCACGGGTTCATGCTATCATTAAGGTTAAGGAGCCCTGATACTGATTACCATGAGTTCATGCTATCATTAAAGTTAAGCAGCCCTGATACTGATTACCATGAGTTCATGCAATCATTAAGGTTAAGGAGCCCTGATGCTAATTACCATGAGTTCATGCTATCATTAAGGTTAAGAAGCCCTGATACTGATTACCATGTGTTCATCCTACCATTAAGGTTAAAGAGCCCTGATACTGGTTACCAGTGGTTCATGATATCATTAAGGTTATGGAGCCGTGATACTGATTACCACAACTTCATGATATCATTAATGATAAGGAGCCCTGATACTGATTACCATGGGTTCATGCTATCATTAAGGTTAAGGAGCCCTGATACTGATTACCATGAGTTCATGCTATCATTAAACATAAGCAGCCCTGATACTGATTACCATGAGTTCATGCAATCATTAAGGTTAAGGAGCCCTGATGCTAATTCCCATGAATTCATGCTACCATTAAGATTAAAGAGCCCTGATACGGATTCCCATGGGTTCATGCTATCATTAAGGTTAAAGAGCCGTAAAACTAATTCCCACGGATTCATGCTATCATTAAGGTTAAGGAGCCCTGATGCTGATTGCCACGAATTCATGCTATCAGTAAAGTTAAAGAACCCTGAGACTCATTACCACGAGGTCATGCTATCATTAAGGTTAAGGAGCCCTGATACTGATTACCATGAGTTCATACTATCATTAAGATTAAAGAGCCCGGATACTGATTCCCACGAGTTCATGCTACCATTAAGGTTAAGGAGCCCTGATACTGATTACCACGAGTTCATGCTATCCTTAAGGTTAA
The DNA here is from genome assembly GCF_019279795.1 of Protopterus annectens. NCBI lineage: Eukaryota > Metazoa > Chordata > Ceratodontiformes > Protopteridae > Protopterus > Protopterus annectens. Next base: position 1,279,421,662 of record NC_056746.1, on the reverse strand, counting down.
AGAGCAAAGAGACTCATTACCACAAGTTCATGCTACCATTAAGGTTAAAGAGCCATGGTAAAAAATACCATGCATTCATGCTATCATTAAGATTAGGAAGCCCTGATACTGATTACCATGGGTTCATGCTATCATTAAGGTTAAGGAGCCCAGATACTGATTACCACGAGTTCATGCAATCATTAAGCTTAAGGAGCCCTGATACTAATTACCATAGGTTCATGCTATCATTAAGGTTAAGGAGCCCTGATACTGATTACCATGAGTTCATGTTATCATTAAGGTTAAGCAGTACTGATACTGATTACCATGTGTTCATGCTATCCTTAAGGTTAAGGAGCCCTGATGCTAACTACCATGAGTTCATGCTATCATTAAGGTTATGAAGCCCTGATACTGATTACCACGACTCCATGCTACCAATAAGTTAAAGAGCCCTGATACTGATTACCACGAGTTCATGCTATCATTAAGGTTATGGAGCCATGATACTGATTACCACGACTTCATGCTATCATTAAGGATAAGGAGCCCTGATACTGATTACAATGGGTTCATGCAGTCATTAAGGCTAGGGAGCCCTGATACTAATTCTCACGAGTTCATGCTACCATTAATGATAAAGAGCCCTGATATGGATTCCCACGGGTTCATGCTATCATTAAGGTTAAAGAGTCCTGAAACTGATTCCCACGGGTTGATGCTATCATTAGGGTTAAGGAGCCCTGATGCTGATTACGAACAGATCATACTATCAGAAAAGTTAAAGAGCCCTGAGACTCATTACCATGAGGTCATGCTATCATTAAGGTTAAAGAGCCCTGATATTGATTCCCACGAGTTCATGCTACCATTAAGGTTAAAGAGCCCTGATACTGATTACCATGAGTTCATGCTATCCCCAAGATTAAAGAGCAAAGAGACTCATTACCACAAGCTCATGGTACCATAAAGTTTAAAGAGCCCAGATACTAAATACCACGAGTTCATGTTATCATTAAAGTTAGGGAGCCCTAATACTGATTACCATGAGGTCATGCTATCATTAAGGTTATGGAGCCCTGATACTGATTACCACAAGTTCATGCTATCAATAAGGTTAAAGAGCCCTGATATTGATTCCCATGAGTTCGTGCTACCATTAAGGTTAAGGAGCCTTGATACTGATTACCACAACTTCATGCTACCATTAAGGTTAAAGAGCCCTGATACTGACTACCACGAGTTCATCCTATCATTAAAGTTAAGGAGACCTGATACTGATTAACACAAGTTCATGCTATCATTAAGGATAAAGAGCCCTGATACTGATTAACATGTGTTCATGCTATCATTAATGTTATGGAGCCGTGATACTGATTACCACGAGTTCATGCTATCCTTCAGGTTAAGGAGCCCTGATGCTAATTACCATGAGTTCATTCTATCATTAAGGTTAAGAAGCCCTGATAATGATTACCACGTGTTCATGCTACCATTAAGGTTAAAGAGCCCTGATACGGATTACCACGAGTTCATGCTATCATTAATGTTATGGAGCCGTGATACTGATTACCACAACTTCATGCTATCATTAAGGATAAGGAGCCCTGATACGGATTACCACAAGTTCATGCTATCATTAAGGTTATGGAGCCTTGATACTGATTACCACAACTTCATGCTATCATTAAGGATAAGGAGCCCTGATACTGATTAACATGTGTTCATACTATCATTTAGGTTAGGGAGCCCTGATACTAATTCCCACGAGTTCATGTTACCATTAAGTTTGAAGAGCTGTGATATGGATTCCCATGGGTTCATGCTATCATTAAGGTTAAAGAGCCCAGAAACTGATTCCCATTGGTTCATGCAATCATTAAGGATAAGGAGCCCTGATGCTAATTACTACGAGTTCATGCTATCATTAAGGTTAAAGAGCCCTGATATTGATTCCCACGAGTTCATGCTACCATTAAGGTAAAGGAGCCCTGATACTGATTATCATGAGTGCATGCGATCCCTAAGGTTAAAGAGCAAAGAGACTCATTACCACAAATTCATGCTACCATAAAGGTTATAAAGCCCTGATACTAATTACCATGAGGTCATGTTATCATTAAGGTTAAGGAGCCCTAATACTGTTTACCACAAGTTCATGCTATCATTAAGGTTAAGGAGCCCTGATACTGATTACCACGAGCTCATGCAATCATTAAGATTAAGTAGACCTGATACTAAATACCACGGGTTCATGCTATCATTAAGGTTAAGAAGCCCTGATACAAATTACCACGGGTTCATTCTATCATTAAGGTTAAGAAGCCCTGATACTAATTACCATGGGTTCATGCTATCATTAAGGTTAGGAGCCCTGATACTGATTACCACGAGTTCATGCTATCATTAAAGTTAAGGAGCCCTGATACCAATTACCACGTGTTCATGCTATCATTAAGATTAAGAAGCCCTGATACTGATTACGAGTTCATGCTGTCATTAAGTTTAAGGAGCCCTGATGCTAATTACAACAACTTCATGCTATCATTACGGTTAAGGAGCCCTGATACTGATTACCATGAGTTCATGCTATCATTAATGTTAAGAAGCCCTGAATCTGATTACCACGAGTTCATGCTATCATTAAGGTTAAGGAGCCCTGATACTGATTACCATGACTTCATGCTATCATTAAGTTTAAGGAGCCCTGATACTGATTACCATGGGTTTATGCTATCATTAAGGTTAAAACGCTGTGATACTGATTACCATGAGTTCATGCTATCATAAAGGTTAAAGAGCCCAGAGACCCATTACCACAACGTCATTCTATCATTAAGGTTAAGGAGCCCTGATACTGATTACCACGAGTTCATGCTATCATTAAGGTTAAAGAGCCCTAATATTGATTCCCACGAGTTAATGCTACCATTACGGTTAAGGAGCCCTGATACTGATTACCATGAGTTCATGCTATCATTATGATTAAAGAGCAAGGACACTCATTACCACAGGTTCATGCTACCATTAAGGTTAAAGAGCCCTGAAACTAATTACCATGGTTTATGCTACCATTAAGGGTAAAGAGCCCTGATATTGATTCCCATGAGTTCATGCTACCATTAAGGCTAAGGAGCCCTGATACAAATTACCATGAGTTCATGCTATCATTAAGGTTAAAGAGCCCTGATACTGATTACCACGAGTTTATGCTATCATTAAAGTTAAGGAGCCCTGATTCCAATTACCATGGGTTCATGCTATCATTAAGGTTAAAGAGCTCTGATACTAACTGCCAAGTGTTCATGCTATAATTAAGATTAAGAAGCCCTGCTATTGATTACGAGTTCATGCTGTCATTAAGTTTAAGGAGCCTTGATACTAATTACAACAACTTCATGCTATCATTAAGGTTAAGGAGCCCTGATACTGATTACCACGAGTTCATGCTATCATTAATGTTAAGGAGCCCTGAAACTGATTACGACGAGTTCATGCTATCATTAAAGTTAAGGAGCCCTGATACCAATTACCACATGTTCATGCTATCATTAAGATTAAGAAGCCCTGCTACTGATTACGAGTTCATGCTGTCATTAAGTTTAAGGAGCCCTGATACTAATTACAACAACTTCGTGCTATCATTAAGGTTAAGGAGCCCTGATACTGATTACCACGAGTTCATGCTATCATTAATGTTAAGGAGCCCTGATACTGATTACCATGCATTCATGATACCATTAAGGTTAAAGAGCCGTGATACTAATTACCATGAGTTCATGCTATCATTAAGGTTAAGGAGCCCTGATACTGATTACCATGACTTCATGCTATCATTAAGTTTAAGGAGCCCTGATACTAATTACCATGGGTTTATGCTATCATTAATGTTAATGGGCCCTGATACTAATTCCCAGGAGTTCATGCTACCATTAAGGTTAAAGAGTCCTGATATTGATTCCCATGGTTTTATACTATCATTAAGGTTAAAGAGCCCTGATACTGATTCCCATGGGTTCATGCTATCATTAAGGTTAAAATGCCGTGATGCTGATTACCACGAGTTCATGCTATCATTAAGGTTAAAGAGCCCAGAGACTCATTACCACGACATCATGCCATCATTAAGGTTAAGGAGCCCTGATACTGATTACCATGAGTTCATACTATCATTAAGGTTAAAAAGCCCTAATATTGATTCCCACGAGTTCATGCTACCATTAAGGTTAAGGAGCCCTGATACTGATTACCATGAGTTCATGTTATCATTAAGGTTAAGGAGCCCTGATACTGATTACCACGGTTTATGCTACCATTAAGGGTAAAGAGCCCTGATACTGATTACCATGAGTTCATGCTATCATTAAGGTTAAGGAGCCCTGATACTGATTACCATGGATTCATGCTATCATTAAAGTTAAGGAGCCCTGATACTGATTACCACAAGTTCATGCTACTATTAAGGTTAAAGAGCCTTGATACTGATTACCATGAGTTCATACTATCATTAAGGCTAAGGAGCCCTGATACTAATTCCCACGAGTTCATGCTATCATTAAGGTTAAGTAGCCCTGATACTGATTACCATGGGTTTATGATACCATTAAGGTTAAAGAGCCCTGATGCTGATTACCACGGGTTCATGCTATCATTAAGGTTAAGGAGCCCTGATACTAATTACCATGAGTTCATGGTACCATTTAGGTTAAAGAGCACTGATACTGATTACTATGGGTTCATGTTGTCATTAAGGCTAGGGAGCCCTGGTACTAATTCCCATGAGTTCATGCTACCATTAAGGTTAAAGAGCCCTGATATGGATTCCCATGGGTTAATGCTATCAATAAGGTTAAAGAGCCCTGATATTGATTCCCACGAGTTCATGCTACCATTAAGGTTAAGGAGCCCTGATACTGATTACCATGAGTTCATGCGATCATTGAGGTTAAAGAGCAATGAGACTCATTACCATGAATTCATGCTACCACTAAGTTTAAAGAGCCATGATACTGACTACCATGAGTTCATGCTATCATTAAGGTTAAGGAGCCCTGATACTGATTACCAGGAATTCATGCTATCATTAAGGTTAAGGAGCCCTGATACTGATTACCACCAGTTCATGCAATCATTAAGGTTAAGGAACCGTGATACTAATTACCATGGGTTCATGCTATCATTAGGGTTAAGGAGCCCAGATACTAATTACCATGGGTTCATGTTAGCATTAAGGTTAAGGAGCCCTAATACTGATTACCACGAGTTTACGCAATCATTAAGGTTAAGGAGCCTTGATACTGATTACCATGAGTTCATGCTATCATTAAGGTTAAAGAGCCCTGATACTAATTACCATGGGTTCATGTTATCATTAAGGTTAAGGAGCCCTGATACTGACTACCAAGAGTTCATGCAATCATTAAGGTTAAGGAGCCCTGATACTAATTACCACGGGTTTATGCTATCATTAAGGTTAAGCAGCCCCGATACTGATTACCATGAGTTCATGCAATCCTTAAGGTTAAGGAGCCCTGATGCTAATTACCACGAGTTCATGCTATCATTAAGGTTAAGAAGCCCTGATACTGATTACCATGAGTTCATGCTACCATTAAGGTTAAAGAGCCCCGATACTGATTACCATGACTTCATGCTATCATTAAGGTTATGCAGCCGTGATACTGATTACCATGACTTCATGCTATCATTAATGATAAGGAGCCCTGATACTGATTACCATGGGTTCATGCTATCATTAAGGTTAGGGAGCCCTGATACTAATTCCCACGAGTTCATGCTACCATTAAGGTTAAAGGGCCCTGATATGGAGTCCTACAGGTTCATTCTATCATTAAGGTTAAAGAGCCCTAAAACTGATTCCCATGGATTCATGCTATCATTAAGGTTAAGGAGGCCTGATGCTGATTACCACGAGTTCATGCTATCAGTAAAGTTAAAAAACCCTGGGACTCATTACCACGAGATCATGTTATCATTAAGGTTAAGGAGCCCTGATACTGATTACCAAGAGTTCATGCTATCATTAAGATTAAAGAGCCCTGATATTGATTCCCACGAGTTCATGCTACCATTAAGGTTAAGGAGCCCTGATACTGATTACCATGAGTTCATGCTATCCCTAAGGTTAAAGAGCAAAGAGACTCATTACCACAAGTTCATGCTACCATTAAGGTTAAAGAGCCCTGATACTAATTACCATGCGTTCATGCTATCATTAAGATTAGGGAGCCCTGATACTGATTACCACGGGTTCATGTTATCATTAAGGTTAAAGAGCCCTGATACTGACTACCAAGAGTCCATGCAATCATTAAGCTTAAGGAGCCCTGATACTAATTACCACGGGTTCATGCTATCATTAAGGTTAAGGAGCCCTGATACTGATTACCATGAATTCATGCTATCATTAAGGTTAAGCAGTCCTGATACTGATTACCATGAGTTCATGATATCCTTAAGGTTAAGGAGCCCTGATGCTAACTACCATGAGTTCATGCTATCATTAAGGTTATGAAGCCCTGATACTGATTACCATGAGTTCATGCTACCAATAAGGTTAAAGAGCCCTGATACTGATTACCACAAGTTTATGCTATCATTAAGGTTATGGAGCCGTGATACTGATTACCACGACTTCATGCTATCATTAAGGATAAGAAGCACTTGGGCTTCAGACCAGTTGTTTTACATAAGGAAGGTTTGTGGCCTGCACTGTGGTGGCAGGACAGGTAGCTTACATCCTTCTAAGTTGGGAACTGCTGATTGAGGGCTCAGTGTCTGTTATTCTAAAAGTGTATTAGTTCTGGTTTAAGCACTTGGGCTTCAGGCCAGTTATTTTACATTAAGAAGGTTCGTGGTCTGCACTCTTGTGGGAGGAGAGGCTGGACTCTGCCCTTCTGAGCTGGGAATTTCTGGTTAAAGGCTTATAGTGCCTGCATATTTGAACTGTTTCTTACTGAAATTGGTACACCTTGTTTGCTGTAGCATAGACTAGATCCAGGCCTGCTGAATCTAGTTTTGTTTGTATGCATGTTGTTTGTTTGCCTGTTATTTCCCTGAAACACTAATTCCACCTAAAACGTGGCTTTTCAGTGCTTCTGTGGATCCCTAGTGATATCTGCATTGCTTACTGTACTTATTTCCTTGTTTCACTTGAAAGAAAGTTACTGTTTGTCATTTTTGCATTTAAGTTACCTGTAACACATAACACACTGCATTTAAGTTACCTGGCACTTACTTACTAAATCAGCACTAAAAAATTAAAAGCACTACACCCTCACAAACTTCCCTTGAGTACCTTGTTCCCCATTGGCCCTTTTTTTCAATTATAAAGGAATTCCCAATACTATTCTAGCATGTGCAAATGTCAGTTGTCAATCTCCTCTCCGGTCCAGCTGGTGAATCTGGGAATCTTGAGGCAATGTTACAACTGCCTCATGTACATAGACAACCCTCTCCTCCTCCCAACAAATTCCAACACATGTGAGAGATGCAACCATATAGCCAAACTAGAGGCTAAGCTCTCTCAACTCAGTACTGGCGTAACCAGTCAGGAGGAGAAGGAAACCACACTCACTACAATTTCAGTCTCACATAGACCTACCACAACAGCAAACCAAACACATAAACACACAAAAACATACTCGGCGGCTCTAAATAAAAGTCTGCCAAAGCAGCAGAGACCTCCAAAGCAGACACCCAAGCAACCGTTACCCCAAAACAAAACACGTGCAACACATAGCTCACAAAGCCAGTGTGCCAAATAGTCACAGCCCTTAAGGCTAAACAACACACCTGATACACTTGTAATAAGTGACTCTATCGTCAGGCACACTGACGTCCCGCTCACCAGGCTGAACAAGGAGAAGGTCACGGTGAGCTGCCTGTCGGGCGCTAGGATCCGCCACATAACACATGCACTCAGGTCACTCCAAGGCAAGTACAAATATGACTCAGTCATTGTCCATGCTGGTGTGAATGACCTGAGACGTACCTCCCTGGACTACATGAAAAGAGACATAGAGGAGCTCTCTGAGCATGTAGCCCAGGCCGGTATGACCCTGACCTTGAGTAGCATCTTACCCTCACCAAGAATGATGCCACAATATGAAGACAAGATGATCAATTTCAACAATTGGCTTAAGTATTGGTGTCATTCAAAGGGGATCCAATGCCTGTCAGCCTGGGATGACATGCTCGACAAGCCACGATGCTTCGCTAGGGACAGCTTGCACCTGTCACCCCTGGGCTTTCGGATATTGGCAAAGGCTCTTGCTAACCTCATAGTGCCTTTTTTAGGCAAGGCTCAAAAGACAAACCCACCACCATAGGTATCACAAGGGATAAGAAACTAAGAGTAATGCTACTCAATGCCAGAAGTCTAAACCTCAAGATGCACGCACTCGAAACTCTCCTTAGCATGGAGAACATCGATATCTGTGCAGTAACAGAAACCAGCTTCAAGGCTCCCAAGAGCACCCCAGCACTACCAGGTTATACCTCATACCATGCTTTTCGGCCCCAAAACTTGGACCGAACCACAAAAGGAGGGGGAGTATCAATATTCGTCAAAAGATACCCACACCTCTAGGTTGGTGGCACAGCACGAAGCATCAGAGACTATCCATGTGCAACTAACAGTGGGTAAAACTGCCTTCCAGTTTATAGCCTGCTACAGACCACCCTCCCAAACCCAGGAACCCCACTCGGCCTTCTGGAGAACACTGGAAAATATGAAGATCTCTCCAAACACCATTATATTGGGCGACTTCAACTACCCAAACATAGACTGGGTGCATTACTCTAGCTCCAACACCCTAGCACAAAGGTTCCTAGAATTTATTATAAACTCAAATGCTATGGAACAACTTGTTACCACTCCCACAAGAGGGGAAAACATACTGGAACTGATCATCACCAACATGGGGACTCTATGCTCCAGTCCAGTAGTGTATCCCTCACTGGTAAGATCAGACCATAAACTAATCTCACTGGATATTCACATCCCGACCCCACCCCCTGCCCAGAAAACCACAGTGAAAAACTTCTCTAAAGCAAATTTCACACTCCTCAAAACTGAGGTGGAATCCTTCAAAGCCCCCGGGCCTGTGGAAAATATGGCCCAGACCGCAGAATCCTTTATAAATGCATTCTATGAAGACCTTCAGAAATGCGTGGATCATGCAATCCCACATAAAACCAAGACCCAATCCTCCAAAGGCAGACATCCTGTCTGGTGGACCCCAGCCATAAACAAACTATACAATAGAAGGAGGAAGCTACTACATGATAGAGCAAAATCCCAAAAAGGGAAGGCATCTCTGATCAGTATTAGTGAAAAACTATGGGCACTCATAAAATCGTCTAAGGCCAGCTTCGAGAGAAAAATTGCACAGGACACTAAGGATAATCACAAGTCTTTCTTTAGTTATGTTAGGAATCTGGGTGGGAATTCCCAGATATGCTCAGAATTAATCCAAAATGACAAAAAATACACCGAACCCACAGACATTGCCAACATCCTAGCTGACAGGTTCAGCACAAACTTCTCCCCCCCCACTCCCCACCAAAAGGGCGAATATCTATCCCAGCAGAGTGCTGCCCCCCTGACATCTCAGATGCTCAGGTAAGAGCCGCCCTCTCCAAAGCAAAAAACACAGCATCAATGGGACCAGACGGTGTCCTGGGCTGCGTCCTACATGAACTCCAAGAAGAGCTAAACCCAAACATAAAACTACTGTTCAATCTCAGCCTTAATACAGGATATGTACCCAAACAGTGGTGTACAGCAACAGTGGTCCCTCTCTACAAAGGTGGTGCCTCAACGGATCCTGGAAACTATCGCCCCATAAGCCTGACTAGCTTGGTCTGCAAAGCTATGGAAAGGATCATCATGGACCTCATAAATAAAGATATTGGGGACCTACAGACACTGGATCCTACTCAGTTTGACTTTGTTAAGGGCAGATCCTGCCTCTTAAACCTGGTTGATTTTTTTGAAACAGTCACCAAGGCCATTGATGAGGGGAAGGTGGTTCACACAGCCTACCTGGACCTCGCAAAAGCCTTCGATACAATACTCCATTCGGGTATTATAGATAAGCTCACCAGCTTAAATATAAACCCCTATGTCACTAGATGGGTTACAAACTGGCTCAAGGACAGAACCTACATGGTTAGAATTGCTGGAGCCATGTCAGACTCCAAACCAGTTACAAGTGGGATCCCACAAGGCTCAGTCCTGGGAACTCTCTTGTTCAGTATATATTTCTCAGAGGTACAGGCAAACACGGAAGGACTGTGGCTGACCAAGTTCACAGATGACTGCAAATTGGGTGCCATAATCGACTCTCCAGCTGACACAAGCATCCTCCAAAAGAGCCTCATAGAAACAGACAACTGGTGCCCGAGCCATGGCCTCAAGCTAAACGCCAAAAAGTGTATAGTCATCCCCTTTGGCAAAAACAAAGTGCCCACAAATTACCACATAGGTGGTAATCCATTAAGTACAGAAGACGTAATTAGGGACCTGGGGACCCAAGTTGATAGCAAGCTCTCATGTGACAACCACATATCTAGATCAGGGGAGGTCATCGTGCCTCTTTACTCATCCCTCATCAGGCCCATAATTGAGTACAATGCCCCTTTTGGGATGTACCTTACCAGACACCTGCAGCAACTGGAAAGACCCCAAAAGTACCTCACCAAGAGGATCAAAGGGCTCAAACAGATGCCATATGCTGCCCGGTTAAAGAAACTCCAGCTCTACTCAGTGGCATATCACCTGCTCAGAGGCGATCTGTGCCTGACGTATAAAGCCATGTCGAACCCGGAATTAATGAACATGCTGCACCTCAGAAAATCCAAATCCCATCGAGCTATGTGCTCGAGACTTGAACCTTAGCACTGAAATAAATAGGACATGCTGGAGGGACAGATTCATAACCCAGAGGCTCTCTTCACTCTGGAATAAAATCCAGTCCAGGTTAGGCAGAGTCCCTCATTGACTCTCTTCAAGAGGAATCTTGATGAGTGGATGGGAGATCGTAGGTTTACCCCGGGTATCATTTCTGTGTCACTGTTAGACAGAGGCACAGTATACTAACCTCGAAAAAGAGCATAGCAAAATTAATTTAAAATGGGTGGCGAAAGCCAAACACACTCTGGCTAGGCTTATAAATGCCCTAGGGCAGATAGCCTAGTATGAACCTATGAACCTATAAGGAGACCTGATACTGATTACCATGGGCTCATGCTGTCATTAAGGCTAGGGAGCCCTGATACTAATTCTCACGAGTTCATGCTACCATTAAGGATAAAGAGCCCTGATATGGATTCCCACGGGTTCATGCTATCATTAAGGTTAAAGAGTCCTAAAACGGATTCCCACAGGTTCATGTTATCATTAGGGTTAAGGAGCCCTGATGCTGATTATGACGAGATCATACTATTAGTAAAGTTAAAGAGCCCTGAGACTCATTACCATGAGGTCATGCTATCATTAAGTTAAAGAGCCCTGATATTGATTCCCACAGGTTCATGCTACCATTAAGGTTAAAGAGCCCTGATACTGATTATCATGAGTTCATGCTATCCCTAAGGTTAAAGAGCAAAGAGACTCATTACCACAAGTTCATGGTACCATAAAGGTTAAAGAGCCCTGATACTAATTACCACGAGTTCATGCTATCATTAAGGTTAAGGAGCCCTGATACTGATTACCATGAGTTCATGCAATCATTAAGGTTAAGTAGCCCTGATACTAAATACCACGGGTTCATGCTGTCATTAAGGTTAAGAAGCCCTGATACAAATTACCACGGGTTCATGCTATCATTAAGGTTAAGGAGTCCTGATACTAATTACCATGTGTTCATGCTATCATTAAGGTTAGGGAGCCCTGATACTGATTACCATGGGTTTATGCTATCATTAAGGTTAAGGAACCCTGATACTAATTCCCACGAGTTCATGCTACCATTAAGGCTAAGGAGCCCTATTACTGATTGCCATGACTTCATGCTATCATTAAGGTACAGAGCCCTGATACTGATTACCATGGGTTTATGCTATCATTAAGCTTAAGGAACCCTGATACTAATTCCAACAAGTTCATGCTACCATTAAGGTTAAAGAGCCCTGATATTGATTCCAATGGTTTCATGCTATCATTAAGGTTAAAGAGCCCTGATACTGATTCCCATGGGTTTATGCTATCATTAAGGTTAAAACGCTGTGATGCTGATTACCACAAGTTCATGCTATCATTAAGGTTAAGGAGCCCTAATACTGATTACCACGAGTTCATGCTATCATTAAGATTAAAGAGCCTTAATACTGATTCCCACAAGTTCATGCTACCATTAAGGTTAAGGAGCCCTGATACTGATTGCGATGAGTTCATGCTATCATTATGCTTAAAGAGCAATGAGACTCATTACCACAAGTTCATGCTACCATTAAGATTAAAGAGCCTTGATACTGATTACCATGAGCTCATGCTATCATTAAGGTTAAGGAGCCCAGATACTAATTACCACGAGTTCATGCTATCATTAAGTTTAAGGAGCCCTGATACGGATTACCACGGTTCATGTTACCATTAAGGTTAAAGAGCCCTGATACTGATTACCATGAGTTCATGCTATCATTAAGGTTAAGGAGCCCTGATACTGATTACCACGAGTTCATTTTACCATTAAGGTTAAAGAGCCCTAATACTCATTACCACGGGTTCATGCTATCATTAAGGTTAAAAAGCCCTGATACTGATTACCATGACTTCATGCTATCATTAAGGTTAAGGAGCCCTGATACTAATTCCCACGAGTTCATGCTATCATTAAGGTTAAGGAGCCCTAATACTGATTACCATGGGTTCATGATATCATTAAGGTTAAGGAGCCCTGATAGTAATTCCCATGAGTTCATGCTACCATTAAGGTTAAAGAGCCCTCATATGGAATCCCAAGTGTTCATGCTATCATTAAGGTTAAAGAGCCCTGATACTGATTACCATGAGTTCATGTTATCATTAGGATTAAGGAGCCCGGATACTAATTACCACGGGTTCATGATATCATTAAGGTTAAGGAGCCCTGATACTAACTACCACGAGTTCATGCTATCATTAATGGTAAAGAGCCCTGATATTTATTACCATGAATTCATGCTATCATTAAGGTTAAGGAGCCCTGATACTGATTACCATGAGTTCATGCCATCATTACGGTTAAGTAGTCCGGAAACTAATTCACACAAGTTCACGCTACCATTAAGGTTAAAGAGGCCTGATACTAATTCCCACGAGTTCATGCTACCATTAAGGTTGAAGAGCCCTGATATGGAGTCCCATGGGTTCATGCTATCATTAAGGTTAAAGAGCCCAGAAACTGATTCCCACGGGTTCATGCTATCATTAAGGTTAAGGAGCTATGATGTTGATTACCACAAGTTCATGCTATCATTAAGTTTAAAGAGCCCTGAGACTCATTACCACGAAGTCATGCTATCATTAAGGTGAAGGAGCCCTGATACTGATTACCACGACTTTATGCTACCATTAAGGTTAAAGAGCCCTGATACTGACTACCACGAGTTCATGCTATCATTAAAGTTAAGGAGACATGATACTGATTACCACAAGTTCATGCTATCATTAAGGTTAAGCAGCCCTGATACTGATTACCATGAGTTCATGCTATCCTTCAGGTTAAGGAGCCCTGATGCTAATTACCATGAGTTCATGCTATCATTAAGGCTAAGAAGCCCTGTTACTGATTACCACGTGTTCATGCCACCATTAAGGTTAAAGAGCCCTGATACTGATTACCATGTGTTCATGCTATCATTTAGGTTAGGGATCCCTGATACTAATTCCCACGAGTTCATGCTACCATTAAGGTTGAAGAGCCCTGATATGGATTCCCATGGGTTCATGCTATCATTAAGGTTAAAGAGCCCAGAAACTGATTCCCATGGGTTCATGCTATCATTAAGGATAAGGAGCCCTGGTGCTGATTACCATGAGTTCATGCTATCATTAAGGTTAAAGAGCCCTGATATTGATTCCCACGAGTTCATGCTACCATTAAGGTAAAGGAGCCCTGATACTGATTACCATGATTGCATGTGATCTCTAAGATTAAAGAGCAAAGAGACTCATTGCCACAAATTCATGCTACCATATAGGTTAAAAAGCCCTGATACTAATTGCCACGAGTTCATTTTATCATTAAGGTTAAGGAGCCCTAATTCTGATTACCACAAGTTCATGCTATCATTAAGGTTAAGGAGCCGTGATACTGATTACCATGAGCTCATGCAATCATTGAGATTAAGTAGCCCTAATACTAAATACCACAGGTTCATGCTATCATTAAGGTTAAGGAGCTATGATGTTGATTACCACAAGTTCATGCTATCATTAAGTTTAAAGAGCCCTGAGACTCATTACCACAAAGTCATGCTATCATTAAGGTGAAGGAGCCCTGATACTGATTACCACGAGTTCATGCTATCAATAAGGTTAAAGAGCCCTGATATTGATTCCCATGAGTTCATGCTACCATTAAGGTTAAGGAGCCTTGATACTGATTACCACGACTTCATGCTACCATTAAGGTTAAAGAGCCCTGATACTGACTACCACGAGTTCATGCTATCATTAAAGTTAAGGAGACCTAATACTGATTACCACGAGTTCATGCTATCATTAAGGTTAAGCAGCCCTGATACTGATTACCATGAGTTCATGCTATCCTTCAGGTTAAGGAGCCCTGATGCTAATTACCATGAGTTCATGCTATCATTAAGGCTAAGAAGCCCTGTTACTGATTACCACATGTTCATGCTACCATTAAGGTTAAAGAGCCCTGATACGGATTACCACGAGTTCATGCTATCATTAAGGTTATGGAGCCATGATACTGATTACCACAACTTCATGCTATCATTAAGGATAAGGAGCCCTGATACTGATTACCATGTGTTCATGCTATCATTTAGGTTAGGGAGCCCTGATACTAATTCCCATGAGTTCATGCAACCATTAAGGTTGAAGAGCCCTGATATGGATTCCCATGGGTTCATGCTATCATTAAGGTTAAAGACCCCAGAAACTGATTCCCACGGGTTCATGCTATCATTAAGGATAAGGAGCCCTGGTGCTGATTACCATGAGTTCATGCTATCATTAAGGTTAAAGAGCCCTGATATTGATTCCCACGAGTTCATGCTACCATTAAGGTAAAGGAGCCCTGATACTGATTACCATGATTGCATGCGATCCCTAAGATTAAAGAGCAAAGAGACTCATTGCCACAAATTCATACTGCCATATAGGTTAAAAAGCCCTGATACTAATTACCACGAGTTCATGTTATCATTAAGGTTAAGGAGCTCTAATACTGATTACCACAAGTTCATGCTATCATTAAGGTTAAGGAGCCGTGATACTGATTACCACGAGCTCATGCAATCATTAAGATTAAGTAGCCCTAATACTAAATACCACAGGTTCATGCTATCATTAAGGTTAAGAAGCCCTGATACAAATTACCACGGGTTCATGCTATCATTAAGGTTAAGGAGCCCTGATACTAATTACCATGGGTTCATGCTATTATTAAGGGTAGGGAGCCCTGATACTGATTACCACGAGTTCATGCTATCATTAAAGTTAAGGAGCCCTGATACCAATTACCACGGGTTCATGCTGTCATTAAGATTAAATAGCCCTGATACTAACTACCACGTGTTCATGCTATCATTAAGATTAAGAAGCCCTGATACTGATTATGAGTTAATGCGGTCATTAAGTTTAAGGAGTCCTGATACTAATTACAACAACTTCATGCTATCATTAAGGTTAAGGAGCCCTGATACTGAATACCACGAGTTTATGCTATCATTAATGTTAAGGATCCCTGAAACTGATTACCACGAGTTCATGCTATCATTAAGTTTAAGGAGCCCTGATACTGATTACCATGACTTCATGCTATCATTAAGTTTAAGGAGCCCTGATTACCATGGGTTTATGCTATCATTAATGTTAATGGGCCCTGATACTAATTCCCACGAGTTCATGCTACCATTAAGGTTAAAGAGCCCTTTTATTGATCCCATGGTTTCATACCATCATTAAGGTTAAAGAGCCCTGATACTGATTCCTATGGGTTCATGCTATCATTAAGGTTAAAACGCTGTGATGCTGATTACCACGAGTTCATGCTATCATTAAGGTTAAACAGCCTAGAGACTCATTACCACAACGTCATGCTATCATTAAGGTTAAGGAGCCCTGATACTAATTACCATGAGTTCATGCTATCATTAAGGTTAAAGAGCCCTAATATTGATTCCCACGAGTTCATGCTACCATTAAGGTTAAGTAGCCTGATACTGATTACCATAAGTTCATGCTATCATTATGATTAAAGAGCAAGAACACTCATTACCACGAGTTCATGCCACCATTAAGGTTAAAGAGCCCTGATACTAATTACCACGGTTTATGCTACCAGTAATGGTAAAGAGCCCTGATACTGATTACCATGAGTTCATGCTATCATTAAGGTTAAGGAGCCCTGATACTGATTACCACGAGTTCATCCTACCATTAAGATTAAAGAGCCCTGATACTGAATACCACGAGTTCATACTATCATTAAGGTTAAGGAGCCCTGATACTAATTCCCACAAGTTCATGCTATCATTAAGGTTAAGTAGCCCTGATACTGATTACCACGGGTTCATGTTACCATTAAGGTTAATGAGCACTGATACTGATTACCATGGGTTCATGCTATCATTAAGGTTAAGGAGACCTGATACTAATTACCATGAGTTCATGATACCATTTAGGTTAAAGAGTACTGATACTGATTACCACGGGTTCATGCTATCATTAAGGTTAAGGAGCCCTGATACTGATTACCACGACTTCATGCTATCATTAACGTTAAGGAGCCACGATACTGATTACCATGGGTTCATGCCATCATTAAGGTTAAGGAGCCCTGATACTAATTCCCACAAGATCATGCTACCATTAAGGTTAAAGAGCACTGACATGGATTCCCAAGGGTTCATGCTATCATTAAGGTTAAAGAGCCCTGATACTGATTCCTATGAGTTCATGCCATCATTAAGGTTAAGGAGCCCTGATGCTGATTACCACGAGTTCATGCTATCAGTAAGGTTAAAGAGCCATGAGTCTCATTGCCATGAGGTCATGCTATCATTAAAGTTAAGGAGCCCTGATATTGATTGCCACGGGTTCATGCTATCATTAAGGTTAAAGAGCCCTGATATTGATTCCCATGAGTTCATGCTACCATTAAGGCTAAGGAGCCCTGATACAGATTACCATGAGTTCATGCTATCATTAAGGTTAAAGTGCAATGACACTCAATACCAGGAGTTCATGCTACCACTAAGTTTAAAGAGCATTGATACTGACTACCATGAGTTCATCCTATCATCAAGGTTAAGGATCCCTGATACTGATTATCATGAGTTCATGCTATCATTAAGGTTAAGGAGCCCTGATACTGATTACCACCAGTCCACGCAATCATTAAGGTTAAGGAGCCGTGATACTAATTACCATGGGTTCATGCTATCATTAGGTTTAAGAATCCCAGATACTAATTACCACAGGTTCATGCTATCATTAAGGTTAAGTAGCCCTGATACAAATTACCATGCGTTCATGCTATCATTAAGGTTAGGGAGCACTGAAACTGATTACCACGAGTTCATGCAATCATTAAGGTTAAGGAGCCCTGATACTAATTACCACAGGTTCATGATATCATTAAGGTTAAGGAGCCCTAATACTAATTAACATGAGTTGATGCTATCATTAAGGTTAAAAATCCCTAATACTGATTACCATGGGTTCTCGCAATCATTAAGATTAAGGAGCCCTGATACTGATTACTATGAATTCATTCTATCATTAAGGTTAAAGAGCAATGAGACTCATTACCACAAGTTCATGCTACCATTAAGATTAAAGAGCCCTGATACTAATTACCATGCGTTCATGCTATCATTAAGGTTAGGGAGCCCTGATACTGATTACCACGAGTTCATGCAATCATTAAGGTTAAAGAGCCCTGATAGTAATCACCACGGGTTCATGCTATCATTAAGGTTAAGGAGCCCTGATACTGATTACCATGAGTTCATGCAATCATTAATGTTAAGGGTCCCTGATACTAATTACCATGGGTTCATGCTATCATTAAGGTTATGGAGCCGTGATACTGATTACCATGACTTCATGCTATCATTAAGGACAAGGATCCCTAATACTGATTACCATGTGTTAATGCTATCATTTAGGTTAGGGAGCCATGATACTAATTCCCATGGTTTCATGCTGCCATTAAGGTTAAAGAGCCCTGATATGGATTCCCACGGGTTCATACTATCATTAAGGTTAAAGAGCCCTGAAACTGATTCCCACGGATTCATGCTATCATTAAGGTTAAGCAGCCCTGGTGCTGATTACCACGAGTTCATGCTATCAGTAAAGTTAAAGTACCCTGAGACTCATTACCATGAGGTCATGCTGTCATTAAGGTTAAGCAGCCCTGATACTGATTAACATGAGTTCATGCTATCATTAAGGTTAAAGAGCCCTGATATGGATTCCCACGGGTTCATGCTAACATTAAGGTTAAGGAGCCCTGATACTGATTCCCACGGGTTCATGCTATCATTAAGGTTAAGGAGCCCTGATGCTGATTACCATGAGTTCATGCTATCAGTAAAGTTAAAGAGCCCTGAGACTCATTACCATGAGGTCATGCTATCATTATGGTTAAGGAGCCTGATATGGATTACCATGAGTTCATGCTATCCTTAAGGTTAAAGAGCAAAGAGATTCATTACCACAAGTTCATACTACCATTAAGGTTAAAGAGCCCTGATACTTATTACCATGCGTTCATGCTATCATTAAGTTTAGGGAGCCCTGATACTAATTCCCAAGAGTTCACGCTACCATTAAGGTTAAAGAGCCCGGAAACTGATTCCCACGGGTTCATGCTATCATTAATGTTAAGGAGCCCTAATACTGATTACCACGAGTTCATGCTACCATTAAGGTTACGGAGCCCTGATACTGATTACCACGAGTTCATGCAATCATTAAGGTTAAGTAGCCCTGATACTAAATACCATGGGTTCATGCTATCATTAAGGTTAAGAAGCCCTGATACAAATTACCATGGGTTCATGATATCATTAAGGTTAAGGAGCCCTGATACTAATTACCATGTGTTCATGCTATCATTAAGGTTAAGGAGCCCTGATACCAATTATCATGGGTTCATGCTGTCATTAAGGATACAGAGCCATGTTACTATCTACCACGTGTTCATGCTATCATTAAGGTTAAGAAGCCCTAATACTGATTACAGGTTCATGCTGTCATTAAGTTAAAGGTTAGCTGATACTAATTATCACAACTTCATGCTATCATTAAGGTTAAGGAGCCCTAATAGTGATTCCCACGAGTTCATGCTACCATTAAGGTTAAAGAGCCCTGATACTGATTACCATGGATTTATGCTATCATTAAGGTTAAGGAGCCCTGAAACTAATTCCAACAAGTTCATGCTACCACTAAGGTTAAAGAGCCCTGATATTGACTCCCATGGTTTCATGCTATCATTAAGGTTAAAGTTTCCTGATACTGATTCCCATGGGTTCATGCTATCATTAAGGTTAAAACGTCATGATGCTGATTACCACGAGTTCATGCTATCATTAAGATTAAAGAGCTCAGAGACTCATTGCCACAACGTCATGTTATCATTAATGTTAAGGAGCCCTGATACTGATTACCATGAATTCATACTATGATTATGATTAAAGAGCAATGAGACTCATTACCACGAGTTCATGCTACCATTAAGGTTAAAGAGCCTTTATACTGATTACCATGAGTTCATGCTATCATTAAGGTTAAGGAGCCCTGATACTGATTACCATGGTTAATGCTACCTTTAAGGTTAAAGAGCCCGGATACTGATTACCATGAGTTCATGCTATCATTAAGGTTAAGGAGCCCTGATACTGATTACCACGAGTTCATGCTATCATTAAGGTTAAGGAGCCCTGATACTGATTACCATGACTTCATGCTATCATTAAGGTTAAGGAGCCCTGATACTGATTACGATAGGATCATGCTATCATTAAGGTTAAGGAACCCTGATACTGATTATCATGGGTTCATGCCATCATTACGGTTAAGGAGCCTGGAGAATAATTCACACGAGTTCGTGCTACCATTAAGGTTAAAGATCCCTGATACTGATTAACATGAGTTCATGCTACCATTAAGGTTAAGGAGACCTGATACTGATTACCATGAGTTCATGCTATCATTAAGGATAAGGAGCCCTGATACTGATTATCATGGGTTCATGCTATCATTAAGTTTAAAGAGCCCTGAGACTCATTACCACGAGGCCATGCGATCATTAAGGTGCAGGAGCCCTGGTACTGATGCCCATGGGTTCATGCTATCATTAAGGTTAAAAAGCCGTGATGCTGATTACCATAAGTTCATGCTATGATTTAGGTTAAAGAGCCCAGAAACTCATTACCACAAGGACGTGCTAACATTAAGGTTAAGGAGCCCTGATACTGATTACCATGTGTTCATGCTGTCATTAAAGTAAAGGAGCCCTGATACTGATTATCACGGGTTCATGCCAACATTACGGTTAAGGAGCCCAGAGAATAATTCACACGAGTTTGTGCTACCATTAAGGTTAAAGATCCCTGATACTGATTCTCATGGGTTCATGCTACCATTAAGTTTAAGGAGCCTTGATACAGATTACCACGAGTTTATGCTATCATTAAGGTTAAAGAGCCCTGATACTGATTACCATGGGTTCATGCTGTCATTAAAGTAAAGGAGCCCTGATACTGATTATCATGGGTTCATGCCATCATTACGGTTAAGGAGCCTGGAAAATAATTCACACGAGTTTGTGCTACCATTAAGGTTAAAGATCCCTGATACTGATTAACATAAGTTCATGCTACCATTAAGGTTAAGGAGACCTGATACTGATTACCATGAGTTCATGCTATCATTAAGGTTAAGGAGCCCTGATACTGATTATCATGGGTTCATGCTATCATTAAGTTTAAAGAGCCCTGAGACTCATTACCACGAGGCCATGCGATTATTAAGGTGCAGGAGCCCTGATACTGATGCCCATGGGTTCATGCTATCATTAAGGTTAAAAAGCCGTGATGCTGATTACCACAAGTTCATGCTATGATTTAGGTTAAAGAGCCCAGAAACTCATTACCACAAGGACGTGCTAACATTAAGGTTAAGGAGCCCTGATACTGATTACCATGTGTTCATGCTGTCATTAAAGTAAAGGAGCCCTGATACTGATTATCATGGGTTCATGCCAACATTACGGTTAAGGAGCCCAGAGAATAATTCACACGAGTTTGTGCTACCATTAAGGTTAAAGATCCCTGATACTGATTCTCATGGGTTCATGCTACCATTAAGTTTAAGGAGCCTTGATACAGATTACCACGAGTTTATGCTATCATTAATGTTAAAGAGCCCTGATACTGATTACCATGGGTTCCTGCTGTCATTAAAGTAAAGGAGCCCTGATACTGATTATCATGGGTTCATGCCATCATTACGGTTAAGGAGCCCGGAGAATAATTCACACGAGTTCGTGCTACCATTAAGGTTAAAGATCCCTGATATTGATTCTCATGGGTTCATGCTACCATTAAGTTTAAGTAGCCTTGATACAGATTGCCACGAGTTTATGCTATCATTAAGGTTAAAGAGCAATGAGACTCATTACCACGAGTTCATGCTACCATTAAGTTTAAAGAGCCCTGATACTGATTACCATGAGTTCATGCTATCATTAAGGTTAAGGAGCCCTGATACTGATTACCACGGGTTCATGCTATCATTAAGGTTAAGGAGCCCTGATACTGATTACCACCAGTTCACACAATCATTAAGGTTAAGGAGCCGTGATACTAATTACCATGGGTTCATGCTATCATTAAGGTTAAGTAGCCCTAATACTAATTACCATGCATTCATGCTATCATTAAGGTTAACGAGCCCTTATACTAATTACCATGGGTTCATGCTATCATTAAGGTTAAGGTGTTCTGATACTAATTACCATGGGTTCATGCTATTATTAAGGTTAAGGAGCCCTGACACTTATTACCATGAGTTCATGCTATCATTAAGGTTAATGAGCCCTGATACTAATTACCACAGGTTCATGCTATCATTAAGGTTAAGGAGTCCTGATACTAATTACCATGAGTTCATGCTATCATTAAGGTTAAAGAGCCCTGATATGGATTCCCACGGGCTCTTGCTATCATTAAGGTTAAGGATCCCTGATACTGATTACCATGATTTCATGCTAACATTAAGGTTAAGGAGCCCTGATACTAATTACCACAGGTTCATGCTATCATTAAGGTTAAGGAGTCCTGATACTAATTACCACGAGTTCATGCTATCATTAAGGTTAAAGAGCCCTGATATGGATTCCCACGGGCTCTTGCTATCATTAAGGTTAAGGATCCCTGATACTGATTACCATGATTTCATGCTAACATTAAGGTTAAGGAGCCCTGATACTGATTACCACACATTCAAGCTATCATTAAGGTTAAGAAGCCCTGATACTGATTACCATGGGTTCATTCTACCATTAAGATTAAGGAGTCCTGATATTGATTCTCACGTGTTCATGCTATTATTAAGGTTAAGGAGCCCTGATACTGATTACTATGAATTCATGCAACCATTAAGGTTAGGGAGCCCTAATACTGATTACCATGAGTTCATGCTACCGTTAAGGTTAGGGAGCCCTGATACTGATTACCATGAATTCATGCTATCATTAAGGTTAAGGAGCCCTGATACTGATTACAATGAGTTCATACTACCATTAAGGTTAAAGAGCCTTGATATTGATTTCCACATGTTCATGCTATCATTAAGGTTAAGGAGCCCTGATACTGATTACCACGAGCTCATGCTATCATTAAGGTTAAGGAGCCCTGATACTGATTACCATGAGTTCATGCTATCATTAAGGTTAAGGAGCCCTGAGACTCATTACCACAAGTTCATGTTACCATTAAGGTTAAAGAGCCCTGATACTAATTACCACAAATTCATGCCATCATTAGGGTTAAGGAGCCCTGATACTGATTACCACGAGTTCATGCTACCATTAAGGTTAAGGAGCCCTGATATTGATTCCGACCTGTTCATGCTATCATTAAGGTTAAAGAGCCCTGATACTGATTACCATGAGTTCATGCTATCATTAAGGTTAAAGAGCCCTGATACTGATTACCACAAGTTCATGTTGTCATTAAGGTTAGGGAGTCCTGATACTGATTACCATGGGTTCATGCTACCATTAAGGTTATGGAGCCCTGATACTGATTACCATGATTTCATGCTATCATTAAGGTTAAGGAGCTCTGATACTGATTACCATGAGTTCATGCTATCATTAAAGTTAAGAAGCCCTAATACCAATTACCATGAATTCATGCTATCATTAAGGTTAAGGAGCCCTGATTCTATTTACCACAGGTTCATGCTATCATTAAGGTTAGGGAGCCCTGATACTTATTACCACGGGTTCATGCTACCATTAAGGGTAATGAGCCCTGATACTGATTACCACAATTTCATGCTATCATTAAGGTTAAGGAGCTCTGATACTGATTACCATGAGTTCATGTTATCATTAAAGTTAAGGAGCCCTGATACTAATTACCACGAGTTCATGCTATCATTAAGGTTAAGAAGCCTTGATTCTAATTACCACGGGTTCATGCGATCATTAAGGTTAAGGAGCCCTGATACTAATTACCACGCGTTCATGCTATCATTAAGGTTAAGGAGCCTTGATACCAACTATTATCAAGAATATTTTCTCACATAAGTAGCAATAATTTACTACCAGAGTGCTTGGAAGAGTATACAAATTGCTGGGCGTTGAAAACTATGGTTTCACAAGTCTCAGAACTGTATAATAACAGAGCAAATAGGTGTGTGTTTATGTATTTACCATAAAGATTAATGCATGTAGCAGGTGTGCAAAACCTGAATTAAAGGCACATTGTAAGGTAGCTTCCACATAATTCTAGGCCTGGTGCCAACCAGAGAAATGTCAGTTTCATTTATAGTTTTGTTTGCATTTCATGTATGTTTAGCAGAGTTCTCCTTCCCATCTAAAAACAGCAGATACTGTTGCTATGAAAATAATCGCAAATCACAATGCTACTAATAAAACACTTCTCAATTGCCCAGTTATTGAAGATTTCAAAACAAGTTAAATGGGAACCACAGTACATTCTACACATGATACTAAATACATGTGACAAAACCAGCTCTCAGTGGCATCCCATCTTCCTGCATGGATTTCGTTTAACTATATTAACCACAGCCAGAAAATGTATTACTCACCTCAGGAAAGGTTAGAAGGAGCCAACACTAAAGGAACAGAAAGAAACTATTCTGAGTACATTCTTTTTCTTAAAATGTGTACCAAGATGTTTCAAACTGGAAAAAAATTGATTAGCAAAATATTTGAGAGATGGCTGGTGGAAACATTTCTTTGCACTCGGACAATATGAATACACAGAGACTTATTGAAAATAATGTATTTTGTAGATGAAACTTGCAAACTTTTCACCTCAGTTGTAATTTCTTATACTAAATGTCAGGTTCAACTCCAGACATACCTCTATAACTACTTTCACCATGTTCGCTACCCTTTTTCCATTTTTCCTTTGTTTACCTTGTCTTTAACAATACATTTAGTATGCACTGATGGTAACTAAACAAACATTATCAATAAATATCATTTAAGTTTGTTTCATTTGCTTTAAAAGTCTTAGGAAAAAAAGAATATATGATTATAGACACAAATCTTGTTTTCAGTAGAGGTGATACAAATCACAATGTTGGATGAGTATAATATGTTATAATTATTGTATAGCTGAAAGGCTTATTTAGTGGTGAAACTTGCCTGAAAATGCCCCTGCTGTCTTATATGTCCTGCCTACCCCCTTCCTAATACTATCCTAATCAATAACAATGCAACTTATCAGGGACCTGACAGAGCGAATCCTTACTGATCCAGCCTCCCTCACTGAATGCTGCACTTGCCATGTACTGCTGGTGACTACAAATCTCAGTCTGTAAAGTATTAGATTGTAATGTTGTTGACTTCAAGATTGTGCAAGAACAGAAAAGTGGAAAGAGCTGGTATCACATAGTACAATCTCCTGTGTTTGCATAATCTGGAAGTTAGTGTAGTTGGGCATGCTTCTCTACAAAATTGATCATTTAGATGTGTTTTCGTTCCAATCTTTCAGGAGATTTGTGTGGTTATTTAATTAATATAGGCTTGGGAGAGTGGTGTAACTTTCAATGATATGATCAGTAGGCATTTTTATCTGTCTCAGTGAATGGCTGGGCTGCAATGTTCAGGGATATAGTTACATACGTTATAAATAGATGTTCTCTAACCCAGTAACATTATTTATTTAGCAACCTCTTTTTGTATCTGTTTTCCTTGTCAGTCATCAACCCTTCTAGAACTTAACCAGACCGTTCTTTCCCTGTGGGTGATAGAAGGTCATGGAGGACCTTCATCTAGGCAGCCCAGGTAGCCATAAGGATTTATTTATTTGCCACCTGTTAATTGGATCGGGGCACAAGTACACAGAACCTTTTCATTTACAACCAGCATAAATTATGGCAGTACAATATGCAGTGTGATTCAACAAACTCATGTAACATAACTTAATAAAAATCCATAGGGTCCAAACAATGCCAGATTGTACATACAAAAGAGTTTTTCTTATTTAACCTAATCCTATTAATTTTTTGGTGGCTGATTTCACCTTCCACTGTCATTTGGCACATGCATACCCTGATTCTTGCTACAACCCTACGAGTAGTACACCCATTACTTGCATAAGGTCTCATATCCTGACTTTTGTCGGGGAGGGAGTACCTTCTAGTATACAGCAGTAGACTCTAACTCCAGTGTAGGTGAGAAGACACTGGCCACTTCAGTCACATCCACCCAACACAGCTCATTCAGCACCCTGGCAGCTACTGCAATACGGGTCACCTGGTCCATAGTCATAGCTTCAGCCATATACACCATGGAGTCAGCTATTTGTTAATTAGACAAGTTACCTGTTCCAGAGATCCTTATCAGCCATCTTTATCAGTCACAGCCCAGTCAAAGGCACACAAAATAGTTAGAAGCAAACTGTTATATGCTAGGAAGCCTTTTATTTACTAATCTATATTCTTGAGTCATCCCCAAACCCTTGTTGCTACGCACATTTATATCAGTTTCTGTAGCACAGTAATTCCACTCTATGTAGCTGATATTTCTTAAAGTAGCTGCTTGCTTTACTTTAGCTTGTCATCGCTATATGCAAGATGACCATGTTCATGGCTTTACCATTATGTGCAGCCTATTCCCCTTGTTTGACTGGACCAACAGCATTTTCTTTTGCTAATCTTTTCTGTCTCTTTGCCACCTTTATCTCTCACTCTTTCACTGTAAATGGCAGACACTGCCTCCGACATATTTTTTGAGAAATGTGTGGATTAACTGAAATGGCAACTTTTACATCTCTACCAGTTGACTTTTAAGTCATTCAATCCACACGGACTAATTAATGTTATCTGCTTCCAGTTTACCACAAGCCACTGTAAACAGTTATTTTTATACAAAGAAGCATCATCTCTTTTGAGTACAACTAATGGCAACTGCTCCACTTCATAGCATGCTGCAGCTATAATCAGATTCAGTACTGAAAAAAATCTCTCCAATAACTATTATAGTAAGTTTAATTGAGGTGGCTTTCTACAAATTTCTTGAAAAGTAATGAGTGAAATGTTTTCGTACATAGTACTGTCACCCTTATGTCATGTTCCCTTTTATTTATTTTTTTAATTCACCAGAAAAGTACCCATAAAGGATTATTATTCTTTAAAGTTTAACACTGGTAACATAGACAAATACTCTTCCTATTTGTAAATATATGCTAAATTATTTTCACAATAACTAATCCTTCACTTCGAACTTCAGTTTACTATGAACAGTTTGTTAAATATATCTAATCTTCTCATGAGTAAGGTAGTTTATTACTTTAAAGTTACAGTGTTATGAGTGGACTTTCCCTGAGATTCATGTAGCTCGTCAAAAGGACGGCGTTAGCCTTGCACAGACAGTACAGCATAGAGATGGAGCAGCAGCACCATATGCATACTAATGAAGGCACGCTGCCGCACCGTCCACGTGCACAGGAAATGTGTGCAAGTGCAGGGGGCGTGTTTAAGCGCTGCACGAAGGCGTGAACATGTTGGTTACAGCCGCGCAACCTAAAATGCTGACTAGTACAGCCTGCCTCTAATATTAATCACTCCTGTCATTGTCCATGGATACTGAAATGTATGCAAAGCATACAAGAGAGTTCCGTGAACACCAAAATAAAATCACAGGAGTAAACACAAAAGCAAGTAGCTGAATTTTGAACCCCGTCCCACGAACAATGACATTTAAAACCCTGTGTCTGTATTTCATTGTAGTGTTGATTTTTATACCAAGTGGGAGCGAAATGCAGCGTGTTTGCGTGCCGCTGCCCTTTGCTAAGCCCAGACCTATGGCAATGGTCAGGGCATTCACTCAATATCTGGCCATTCATGGTCCGAGTCATCCTTGTCTGGACGGCCCAAAGATGAATGGGTATTACCCGGGTCAACCTACCATGTTATGAAAGATAAGTATTTGCATGTAACTATGTGCTTGAAGTACAGCATATGGAAGACCAGATATGCTAGGGTTGTCCTCACAACCATATTGGTACCAGAGATATGTAGAGTACGCAATGTGTACTGCTGTCTGTGCCATGGGCCAGCAACCAGAGAAGGGATCGATGGTGTGTTTGTGGAATTTGGCGGGGGTGACAAGTAATGTAATAATTTGCCAAGGGGGGACTGGGTCGGATGTACAATAGGTTAACTGGAGGTGTACGAGGGAGCAGTGGGTGTATCAAAAAGGAAACCTAAGAACATACATTCACATCCCCAATACACCCTGACAGGCCATACTGCAGAACACAATCCCACAAACATATGAACATTAAAATGTGTGATACACATGTACAGAAACGGTACTGGCTCACACCCACATAATGGTCTGGCCTGAACTGAGCCATCCAACCCCTACACACCTGGATACAAAATTGAATACCCATCATCCCCTCCACAGCACACCACCCCCCCCCCTTGCTGAATGTCCACCAAAACCACCCATACTCGGGCTGCTAGCTTGCGCCAGCCATATCTGCATATAGTGCCCTCCACCCACATCTAGTAGGCAGTCTCATCCTAGGCAGTCTCAAGTTTGCAAACTAGGTATCCCATGTATGTATAACCCTCCCTCATTTTCATATAGCCAAAAGAATGGGAGTCATTGGTGGCCGCAATTTTTGGACATCCCTCATGGGAAAAGTGCCTGTTCTAAAGATTAGACTTGGTGGCACAACACCATGTCCAGCCCCGTAGACATCCGGACACAAATTGCATTAGCAGTAGTTGTCCACAACCCTGCTCAGCCTCCAGCCAGTCCCACATAACCTACAACCCAGGATTAAACACCCGACCATGATGCACGTCTCCCCATGTG